>NC_080191.1:18187500-18410000 GCF_030028045.1 Hippopotamus amphibius kiboko | reverse complement strand
GGATTGACTCTCTGGCACCCCAGCAGTGGGAGCCTGGGAGAAAGAGCAGAATGAATAAAGGATACTGAGAGGAAGGAACCACTGACGTAGGAGAAAACCAACGTGGCTCCGTGTCTCAGAAGTCAGGTGATCTGATTTTCCATTTTAAAAGGATCACTCTGGCCAATGTATTGAAAATAGACTTTAGTGGGCCATTGGTGGAAGCAGGGAGACTAGTTAAGTGAATATTCCCGTAATCTAAGTGGGAAATATTGATATTTTGGTTCAAAATGGTATCAGTAGAAATAGTGATAAAGGTTAGGTCTAACATTTATTTTGAGGACAGAACTGACAAGATTTGCAGAAAGACTGATTATGGAATGTGAGAGATGTAAGAGACAGGCTTTTGGTTTGAGCTACTGAAAATATGGAGTTACCATTTACTGAGATGAAGGAAGTGTGAGGTAGGAGCAAGTTTTGTTGAAAAAGAATGATGATTTAGGTTTAATATGTATTATAGTATGATTTATATTAGACATCCAAGTAAAGATATGAATTTAACAGTTGGGTATAAAAATGTGAAGTTCAGTTGAGAGTTTGGGTCTAGAGATAGAAATTTAAGAATTGTCAGCCCAGAGATGGTATTCAAAGCTATTAGTTTGATTGAGATTCCTAAGGGAGTAAGAGTAGATGGATAAAAGAAAGTATCTGTGGTCCGAGCACTGGGGCTTCTGATATTAAAAGGTCAGGGAGATGAGGAGAAACTAGTAAAGGTGACCGAGAAGGGGAAACTGGTGACTTAGGAGGAGATCCAGGAAATTAATGGTTTACTGGAAACCAAATGCAGCTTATCTGTTTCAAGCGTGACAAATACTCTGATAGGTGAAATAAGATGAGCACTAGAATTGACCACTGAGTTCAGCAATATGAAGGTCATTGTTGAACATGTTCAGAACAGTTTTGGTGGAATCATGGGGACAAAACTCAGGAATGGATTCCAGTGAGAATATGAAGATAATTAGAAACAATGAAAAACAATGCAAATAGACAACACCTAGGAGTTTTGCTGCAAAGGGATCATAGAAAAGACCTGGTAGCTGAAAAGAGAAAGTGGTGTCAATGGGTGTTTTTGTTTTGTTTTGTTTTCCAGTTTTATTGAGATATAATAGACATTCAGCACTATATAAGTTTAAGGTATACAGCATAATGACTTGACTTTGATATATCGTGAAATCATTACCACAAGTTCAGTTAACACCCATCATCTCATATAGACACCAAAAAAAAAAAAAAAAGAAAGAAAGAAAGAAAAAAAAAGAAAAAAACATTTCCTTGTGATGATAACTGTTCTGGTCTATTCTCTAAACCACACAGCAGTGTTAACTATAATCATCATGTTGTACATTACATCCTCACTGCTTATTTATCTTATCAACTGGAAGTTTGTACCTTTTGACCACCTCATCCAATTCTCCTTCTCCCTTCTCACCCTGGTAACCACAAACCTGATCTCTTTTTCACGATTTTTTTAAATTAATTTGATATGTAAGTGAGATCATACAGTATTTGTCTTTCTCTGACTTATTTCACTTAGCATAATGCCCTAAAAGTCCATTAATGTTGTCACAAATGGCAGGATTTCCTTCTTTTTTATGGCCAAATAATATTGCATTGTACAGACCACAACTTTTTTATCCATTCATCTGTTATGGACACAAGTTGTTTCTATGTCCTGGCTGTTGTAAATAATTCTGCACATGGGGGTGATGATATCTCTTAACATAGTGTTTTCATTTCTGACAGATATATTCCCAGAAGTGGAATAGTTGGATGGTATGATAGTTCTTAATTTTCTGAGGAAATGCCATCTGTTTTCCATAGTGGTTGTAACAATTAAAATTGCACCCATAGCGCGCAAGTGTTCCCTTTTCTTCACGTCCTTGCCAGCATTTTTTATCTCTTGTTTTTTGATGATGGCCACTCTAACAGGTGTGAGGTGATATCTCATTGTGGTTTGATTCACAGTTCCCTTATGATTAATGATTTTGATTACTTTTTCATGTACCTGTTGGCAATTCATATATCTCCTTTGGGAAAATGTCTATTCAGGTCCTTTGCCCATATTTAATTGGATTATTTGGTTTTTGGCTATACAGTTGTGTGAGTTTTTATGTATTTTGGATATTAACCCATTATCAGATATATGGTTTGGAAATATTTTCTCTCATTCTTTAGGTTTTCTTTTCATTTTCTTGATCATTTCTTTTGCTGTGCAAGTTATTAGTTTCATGTAGTCCCATTTGTGCTTTAGGTGTGATGTCCAAATAATCATTGCCAAGACTCATGTCAGGGAGCTTTTTTCCCTATGTTTTCTTCTAGGAGTTTTATGGTTTCCAGGCTTACATTTAAGTTTTTAAGCCATTCAGAGTTAAGTTTAGAGAGTGGTATAAGATAGGGATCTAGTTTCATTCTTTTACATGTGAATATCCAATTTTCCCAGCACCATTTATTAAAGAAACTGTCTTTTCTTCATTGAGTATTCTTGGCTTCCCATTAAATATTAGTTGACCAAATGTTTTGTTTGTTTTTAAAGAAAGAGGAAATAACAACATATTTCTGTGCTGATGGGGTAAACCAGAAGAGAAAAAACTTACAGTGCAGGAGAAAGAGGAGAATTTCTAGCATAATATCTTCGAGAAAGTGAGAGGGATAGGATCTAATGCATAGGTAAAGGTGTTAGAATTAAGTAGCATAAAAAATACAGCCATAATAAAAGGGGGGAAGGCAGAGTATCTGTACTTAGATGCAAATGAGTGGGTTGATTTGGTAGTGGAAGTCTATGGAAGATTTGTGCTAATATTCTATTATTTCAGAGGAATAAGCCATATGCTGTGAGTAAGGATACTGAATGTTATTGGGGGGTGGACAATATGACTGAGACAAAAATTCTATGTAAAAACTTGTCTCTCTAGGTAAAATAGCTCAATTGAGCTAATAATATTTAGGCTGGAACTAAGGAGAAAATAAGCCACTCTCCCTCCCCATTGTAATACCCATAGCACACTGCTTTAGTCTTCCTGTGATGTACCACTGTAAGCAGTGTGGGTCAAGAACTGGGGTAAAGTGAAGATACCTTGTTCAGGTCATAGCTGCTACAGTGGATCTTACAGATATCCTTCTTGGATAATGCCCTCTGTCCTTACTCTCTTTTGGCTTTTGCTGGACAGGAAGATAAGGGTCCTATGAAGCTGGATCATGGTCCAAGAGTTACTATTTATACTGCACTAATTATAAACCATATCCAGCTCAAGGGGATAAATGCACATTGTAGGAACATTTTGCTACAGGGTCAAATACGAGAGTGAGTCAAAAATTATCCGTACTCCGGTTATGTTAAAACTTCTGTTGGCTACACTGTCTTATCAGCACTTTTCATTCAAGGCTGCTGTCTCCACGGTCACTGCTGTGCAGTTGTGAATGTGTTACATCTGTTCATTGGTAACTGTGGTGTGAGCAAAAATGGATGCCCCACTTGTGATTTGCACGAAAGAAGAGCAGAGCAGCATGCAGTGATTCGTTTTTTGTGGTCTGAGGGTGTACCTGGTGCTGTTATTTATCAAAGACATTGTGCGCAGTATGGAGAAAGTGTTTTGTTGCAAAGAAGTGTGTGTGAATGGGCAGAGATACTTATTGAAGAGCTGAAGCCTAAACTTCGGATTAAACGCAGAGGACTGCTATCCAAGGGTGTTGTGATCTTGCATGACAATGCACGTCTGCACACTTCTGCCCACACTGTCGACACTCTGCAAAAACTTCATTTTTAGATGTTAAAGCATCCTCCCTATAGTTCTTATCTTGCTCCATCAGACTTTCACCTGTTTAGTGCCCTGAAAGCTGCCATACAAGGACAAAGATTCACTTCCGATGAAGAGGTGAAGACACTGGTGCATTTATGGCTTGCAGCTCAGCTTAAAACATTTTTTAATGAGGGAACGTGAAAGCTTGTTGACAGATGAACAAAGTGTATTGAAAAGCAAGGAGATTATGTCAAAAAATGAGGTATTTGTCTTTTCTAAAAGTTAAGTAAAATAAATTCTACAGCCATAGTGCAGGTAATTTTTACTCACCCTCGTATAAGACATTTGGGAATAATCAGTTCGGTGCTGTTTCCATATTTTGAGTTTTTGGCTTATAGCATGCAAATAAACAGACTTTCTTTTATAGTGCTTGGTGAATGGTATGGTTGAGTCAAACCACATAAGTGATCTTAGCAGAATTGGTATAGGCCATGTGTAAATTAATCAAGTTAGGCTAAAAGCTACTCTGCAGTAGATAAAATATTTGTGATTAATCTGAGAGGAATCAAAGAAGTAAGTTTAGTAAGAATCATGGTTCACAGAGAGATGGGAACCCTTAAACCTAGAATGACTAAAGCAATTGAGAGTAGCCAGGCAACTGCTGGTGTAGCTTGTCTCTGAAAGATCAGGGCACCTGTTCCCTTAACTGTGGATGTGAGAGGGTCCTAAAGATTAGATAACGAATGAAACACTGTCGATGCACCCCTAGCCACCCTAGCCAATATTCTTATAACACACACATCTCATTGTGATTTTAGAATTAATGGATTGATTA
Source organism: Hippopotamus amphibius kiboko (assembly GCF_030028045.1). NCBI lineage: Eukaryota > Metazoa > Chordata > Mammalia > Artiodactyla > Hippopotamidae > Hippopotamus > Hippopotamus amphibius. The sequence goes on along the minus strand of NC_080191.1, from coordinate 18,405,389 downwards.
AATCTCATAACATTAGGGGCCAATTTAATAGCATGAATGTAAATCTAGGGTATAGAAAACTAGAAAGAATCGGTGCACCTCTGGGCTTGTTTTTCACAGTTGAATTATTGATTTGGTTGAGGCTCTCCCAAGTCTCAGTTATGAAACAATGATTTACACATAATAGGTGTTCAATAAACATGAATGATTGATTGTTTGATGAGTTAAATCATGCAGAGTTGCTGTTTATAAACTCATGCTTTACAAGCTACACAGATTTCTTGCTTATTAGCTTTGTGCAGAAAAGCTTTCTTGTCTTTCTTTCTTTCATTTTTTTTTAAAGAAATAATTCCAAATACATTTACAGAATAGGGAGTGACATTCTTAGATTTCATGGGAGCAACATCTACATACAATATGTTTTTTTTTCAATATGTGTTTTGATGATATAATTATTTTAGGTGTATATTTAGCTGTGATATTTGTGATTTCACATTTGTATGTAGAAAAAAGTGCCACATAATCTTGAAAAATTAAAATAAATCATTTGATCTTTTTGACTCTGATATTTTAGAAGGAAACCATATTCTGTCACACTACTATCACATGTAAAAAAATCACAGACAGAGTCCCTCACACAGCCTAGTCCTCAGTATTTGAGACATTTCTATTTCTTTACGAGGAAAATACCCAGGGATAGGTTTGCATGCCTTCTCCAGTAAGCAGCTAAAATATTGGTGGAGATTATGAGATTATTTTCAGAAAATGCAAAATGTAGTAAATGAACACCAGACTATCAAAAATTCCGTGAAGGTTTACAATGATGAATTAGAGGAAATGGAAATGCAGAAAATATCATATATATGTATTTCTAACAACAATGGATTTTCTAAAAATAAAATGTTTATTATTTTAAGAGTTTTTTGTCAGTTGTTTTAATTATTTTAAGAGTCTTAATTAGTTTGCAACCAATATATATGTATTTAAAACAATTTGTATTGCTTTTTAAGCAGTTAGGAGATACATGAAATTTTAGAGATTGTGAATCTTGTATAAAGTAGTAATCCTATCTCTAATTAGCTTTGTATTTAATAATTGTATAAAATATTCCACCTATTTTAGAAATACAGACTCTAAATTTAACTATTAATAAACATTTGGAGAAATTCTGGACTTGGCATTTCCTGTTCTATCAGAAAATATGAATTCTAACATATACTATCCTTAAAAAATTATATTATTTTCTCAAATCTTTGCCTTGTTATGATAAATTCTGAAAGGCAAATGTTATACATTGTTAAACATTTCAATTAAAAAATTCAGTTACTCTAATAGTTTTATTTAAAAATCTCAAATTTACTTTCATGAATCAAACTAATTATGAATGTTTAATTATAAGCCAATTAATAAAATATTCTTAAGAAAGGTAAGGTTTACACTGTGTGACTGTGTGCCTAGGACAATAGACTCACCTCTTGTTTGGAACAAAACTTGTTAAAATAAAACGAAACAAATTCACAGCCACATCCAGACCTAGCCGTAGGACATGAAAAAATGGGAGATTGGTTGTGATCTTCAGAGGCACTCCAGCGGTTTTATATAATGTTGACTCTGACCAAATAAATAATTAAACTGGGTTTTGCACTCAGAGCTGCTAAACAAAATCCAGATAATTTATAGGTTCTTTGAAGTTTTCTATTCCTCATGTAAACATTCATGCTCTTAAATTGGTCCCCAACATTCCAATGATTGCTCGCAGATGTTTAAAATATCATACAATGGAATAAAATAATGCACTAAACAGATGATGTCATCATTATGCCACCAATTAGACAATCATAGTTTGTCATTTGATGACAGCATGGTGTAACAGTTATTAGATCCTGTCACAGTTGTATTAAATACCCCATCTCTGTTTTCAGCCGTTTGCCTTGATACCTCAGTAGAATTCCTAGTTTCTGGTAGAGTAGAAAGTCCCAAGTACAAAGTTTCTCCAAAGCAGTCTCTATGCTGCCAATGAGAATGCAGTCCAGTAAACTCATAGAAGCCACGTTCTTCTGTGATTCTGTATATTGTTTAGAATTATGTCTTTTCAGTTCCCTTCTGGATTAAATTCAAAAATGGTACTCCAAAATTGTCAGAATTCGATTAAATATATATTGGTACAGTCATCAATGTTTTATATGTTGGGAGTCAAATTTAGTCAGGTATTGGTTTTTTTTTTTTTTTTTTTTTTTTTGGTCTTTGACTATTACAGTCTCCAAACTGATTTGTCTTTCAGCTTTATCTGTCTCCCACCTAATTGCTGTTATTCTCTCTTTTTTAGATTTCTTTAATTGTTTTTCATTGTTTATAGAGTAGAAGCTAAGTTCATTTGCTTGGTTATTCAAAGCTCTTCATGATTTGGCCTGTGTCGCTGGTTTTATTTCTTATCCCTCTCTGTCTTGTAAATTATTCTTTAGCATTCTAAACCTGCTTGTTGTTTCCCTATTCACATGATGTTTTGTCTCTGTCACTTTGTCAAGGTGTCTTTTAGCAGGAAAGTCTCTCCCTTTCTCTTTACCTAATTTCTCCTACTCACCTTTTAAAACTTTGTCTTGACTCATTCTAGAGATTCTTTTCAGATAATAATTTCATATCTAAACTGGATACCTGTCCTTGATGCTTTTACAACGTGTGTTGGAGTTCAAGGCCTGCCAGTAACTCTATCTTCCATCTAGGCTTCTTTTCAAAGAAGCAAATCTGTTAAAGAACATAGTTTAATTAGAAACAAAGCGACAATTTATTAATTACTGTGGATGTTCCTGATAATCCCCACTAGAGTGGAAATTGGATTGGAGAACATAATTTAGGTCAAGAGGTTTAAGCCAGGTTCCTTGATTCTAACTCCCTGTGTAATCTCTTCTACCTCTACTGAATGGTGGCCTATCAGGACCACCTTTTTCTCTTTCAGTTTCAGCTACTTATCCATACAGCTATTAGGGATAATTAGACTTTAAGATTTAAAGAAAAGGGACTTAGGATCAAAAGACCTGGCTCAGACATCTTGACCCAAGTCTCACTCTCCATAGCTGATTCTCACCAGCTGACTTGGAATGCCAGTCCTCATCCAGGCCATTCATTTAACAGAAGTGTTTGAGCACTGTCTGTACTTCCGTATCTTCTGTTCTGGCCACTGGAGATGTAATAACGGGAAACACAAAGAAGAGAGGCCTTCCTTCCAACTCATATTGGTCTGAGGGTATAGAAGGGATTTGTGACTCGTGAGATGTTTCATAATCTTCATATATCATCTTTATCTCATGCGACTTCTGAGTCTCTTTAGATGCTGTCTTCTGTTCTCATTTCCCCCAGAGACACCATACAATTGTCTCTCTGTTGCTTGTCAGTGCGGTTTTGTAAATACACAAGTGCCAAGGATGCTTGCCAAATTAGTACATGGTATTTGTTCTTGTTTTGTATAGGTAATGTGTATTTACCATAAAAAGCAGACAATATAGTTGAGAAAAAGAAGAAAAAGAAATAGAAAAATCCACAATCCAGATATAACAACTATTAACCTTTTATGACAAGGTCCCAAAGTGTGAATAATCTGCTCAAGATGACAAAATTTGCTTTAGAGCTACAGCTGCAATCAAATAGCTCCTATATAACATGAAACTTCAGGTTTGCAATGATTCTTGTAACAATAGTGATGATGATATCAAAATAGCAACAATTTTTTTGTTTATGTACTACATATCAGGCAGTGTAGTAGTCTGTTTAAGCATCAAAACTCCACAATGGGCTTTTTATTTTAAGATTTATTGTATTATTTATTTATTTTTATTTTTTGGCTGCATTGGGTCTTCATTGCTGCACACGGGGCTTTCTCTAGTTGTGGCGAGGGGTGCTACCTTTTGTTGCGGTGTGCGGATTTCTCATTGTGGTGGCCTCTCTTGTTGCAGAGCACAGGCTCTAGGTGTGCGGGCTTCAGTAGTTGGGGCACATGGGCTCAATAGTTGTGGCTCGTGGGCTCTAAAGCGCAGGCTCAGTAGTTGTGGCACATAGGCTTAGTTGCTCCGTGGCATGTAGGATCTTCCCAGACCAGGGATCAAACCCGTGTCCCCTGCATTGGCAGGCAGATTCTTAACCACTGCACCACCAGGAAAGCCCCACAATGGGCTTTTAAAGTAGACGTTATTATCCCTATTTTATAGGTGTATAAATAGACTCAGAGGAATTATATATATATTTCTTGAACATTTAGCTTTATTTACAAATGTAACTTTTGAGAAGACAGTTTGTATTTTATACACAAGTACACAAAATTTATCTAAATTCAGAATGGCTTCCAAAGGTCATAGGATCCTTGGCAAGAAATTTAGAGATAATTTCAGAATAATAACCCAAGAGGAGTTTAAAAGAAATACATAATCTTGTTTGATGAACAATTCCTCATGTCAGAAGGAATGTCTCCCTATACCAGATTGGGAGACATAACAGCTATAGTGACTTGACATTCGAATTGGATGGGATAGATTGTTGGTCTGTTGTTGGTAGGCCTTTTATATTTAGAAGTAATAATGTTTTTATTTAGGGAATGAATTGGATTTGGGGGCATGTATGTTACATGCTGCAATTTAAAATTATTGGAGTTTCTTCGTATTTTTGAGTTCTTCAGTTTGAAAGAACAAGGCTGTCCTACAAATACCAGGCAAATTGGCTCAGTAAGTTGTGCTGTCGATCACCTCGTGATGGAAATGCTCACAGAAGTGCTGAAGTGTCCTTGTAATTTTACAGCCTCTTTGAGTCATGTTCCTAGAACCCCAATCAATTTCATTTTGAAGCACTCTCAAAATTTTACAATTTTATGAGCAATGTAAAATGATTTCAGTATTTTATAACTTTATATTTTCATATAATTTGTAAAGAAAATGCATGCCCAATCTGTCTCCTAGCATGATGATATGTGATTGAAACATTGTTCAAATCATATCAAATTAGTTTTTAAAAACAAAGAAAGGCATTATAATTTTAATTGACCTTCCAGAAATGAAAAAGCATTGGTTGAAAGACTATCTTGATTTTTGTGAGTTAAAATAGACAAAACAAGAAATTAACTGACAATTTTACAAATAATCTTTATGAAGTAGTGTAGCTGTGCCAGATATAACAATGTGACAAAAGAAAGACATAAATCTTTTAGTGCTGGTCTGAAAAGATTCAAAGGAAGAAAAGCTAATATAACTACAATTTCCACAGCTTCCCTCTTTGCTACAAAATTATTCAGAAAAACAATGTGGGCTCATTTATATCCAGTGACCTTACTGTATGTCCTGGAGATATCATAGTTATCTTGTGCTATTAAGCTTTCTTTAGAAAATGTAAGATTAATATTAGTTTAATTGAAAGATTGAACAGAAACACTGACATCCATTCAACCAAATCATTAAATTCAACACTCCATATGGACACAAAGAACATCTAATTTATCCAATTAAAATAATTTCTGTGCCCTTCAAAGGTGTATTGCCATAACAAGCGATGAACCACTTTTTAATAATGCTACACTCTGTCCTCTTATGATGACTCTAACAGAAAAGAAGCATTTTATTCGATGGACTAGGTAAGTTGGATCCTAAGTCAACTGAAAAGAAAATAATAGAGCCTCCTTGAATAAGACTCCTGCTAGAAAATTTTGGCAAATAAATGTATTTACTTTGTTGTTGGTTCCACATGAGTTATTTTATGGGCAGGTTTATTTATTAATTATCCAGAGCAATGGTTTTGAGAAGCTCAAGCAAGCCTACTGAATAATAGATAATGTAGTCATCCCAATAAATCAATCAGGGATATTCAAGTTATTCCTGACATAATGAAAACTATTCTGAAACAGAAGCAACTTAGGAAAAATATCTGAAAGTTGAATTCAAATGCATATTAATGTAAAACAGTTTTGCTATTTTTCTAAATTAACTGTGGGAAAAACATCCTGAACATCACAACATAGATAGTATGGACTTCCAGGGAACTCTAATATAAAGTACTAAATCAGAGAGAAGGTGGAAAGACCATCAAGTTCATTTCTCCTTTTTTGGAAATAAATAGGAGATAGTGTAGTTAGAGAAAAATTAAGCTGAAGAAAATTAAACATATTTTTGTGAGCCAATAGGTAATCTAAATACCTTTATGTTTCCTTATATAGATGAGTTAAATCCCAGAACACTGAGAGGATTTCCAAGCAATATTATCGTGGAAAACTGAAGCTGTGGAAGATTGGCGTTCCAATTTTTTGTACATTTTTCAAAATTAGAAAGGAAGGCATCTCTAGAAACTGTATACCTATAGTTTTTGACCTACATTTTTTACTTTAAGGCATTCTATGTTATCTAAAATAATTCATGGATACACAGAAAATAAAGTGATAACCACTATGAACAAGCTTGGGTCAAGTTATAGTAAAATATTATGGTTGTTACTATATTTTGCTATGTTCACTAGACAGGTCAGTCAAAGAAACATGGTAGAATTGGTGTAAATAATGAAGGTCCAGCAAGGCATTTAAGAGTGTCTGATGCTAAACTATTGAACAGTCTGGGGACATGAAGCTTATGTGATAGCATAGGCAGGCAAGTTAGTAACTTATTGAGTAATTATATCCTAAATATGCTTCTTAATGGATTGATGTCTGTAAGAAGGGTGATTTTTGTTGGTGTGCTGTGGGCTCCGTCTTTGGTCATCCCTTGGTCAATATCTTCATTAATGATTTGGATGAAGACAACGAATGGCATGCTTATCACTTTCAGAGGTAATGTGAAGGTAGGATAGAAAGAAGCTCCACAAAAAAGTTAGCATTGCTTAGCAGAGTAAAAATCACAATGTGTTTATAAATAAGTATATTATTTCTCCAAAGAGTTCCTAGGTTGAGCAATGGGTTGAATCTATAATAAAAATATTTAATTAGGAATAAAATGACAACATGAAAATTTGAAGGGTCATAGAGAAAGAGCATAAACGTACAAAAGATTTGGTCAATAACAAGCTTCTCATGAGTTACCAGTGAGATTTGACTCCCCGTGAACCAGCCTGACCTTACCACAGAAACTAATCAGAATTCCTGTAATATCAATGTCTAATAAGGTACAATTTACAGATTTAGGAAGTGATGGCTCCACCCTATTTCATGCAGGTCAGATCATAACTGGAATCCTATTCACTTCTAGGTACTATTCTTCATATTGGACATGAACACTTAGAGCAAACGTAGGGTGGAAGTCCGTTGTGGGAACAATCATGTAGTTAAGATGTTTGTCCCAAATATGTTTCTGTGATATTGTAAATTCATACATAATATTAATTTACAAAATGTAGGATCTTAATTTCTGCCCCCTGAAATTTCATGTTCAATGTACCATTTCATGGAAACTGTTTTCCACATAGTCACAGTGGCTAATGTTGCAGTAAATCCAGTGCTATAGAAAATTCTCACTTTTGACTTCTCAGTTGCATTTGACACTTAAACTCTCTACTTTTTGAAATTCTCTTTCTTTGTCTTCAAGGATGCCACCATCTCCTAACTTTCTTTCCATTTTGACCATGGATTCTCATCTTTCTTTAAAGGCTGCTTTTCCCCCCTCCCTTAAATATTGTCATCTCTTACTACTTTGTCCTGTTTCCTCTCCTCGTGTCATTGTGTCCTCTCTTCCTGGAATCATCTTTTATTGTCATCCATGTGCTGAGGGCTCCCTGCTCTATGTATCAGTCCCAAACCTCTCTCCTGAATTCTAGGCCCCCTTATCTAGTGACCTGTTGGACATCTCCACTTTAATGGAAATATACTTTGGTTAAAGGTGCAAGGGAAGGAACCATTTTATTTCTCAAATGGCAGTAAGCTAGTCATTTCTACCTAATTATTCTGTTAGATTATAAACAAATGAAGGTATGCATGTCTTGTCTAAGGCTGTGTTCACAGCAACAGCTCTTTGCCTGACTGAGTAGGCTCTTAATCAGTACTGGTTAAATCAATGGCTGAATGAATCAGTGAGGAAGTCATCAAGCTCAGACACTTTTCCATCATAATGTTTTCCACTGGAATTAACCTTGTCAAAACCACCATCATTTCCCACCTGGGTTACAGGAGTAGAATCCCAGTTTATCTCTCTTAAAACCATCTTGCTTTTAGAAAGCTTTCATAAACCAATCCATATTTTATAAAGCAGCCAAAGCTAGCCTCCTCAAACACAAATCTGATCAGACCATGCTCCTGTTTAATATATTTCAGTGGATTTCCATTGTTCCTGAACCTGATCTGCAGGAACTCTATAGTCTGTTTTCTGCTTTCCTCTTTATGATATTTCCCCATCATTTTTAATGCTACAAATGCTCTGGACGTTTTATTTTTAAAAATGTGCCATATAATCTTTATTTCTTCCTGGCTAATTGTCTTTAGGTCTTGGCATGAAGTTTCTTCTTCCAGGAGACCTTCCCTGATTTTTTTATCCCAAGTTATTTTTCTTTTGGCTTCCAAAGATGATTTGTACTGCCTTATCACATCATTTTTTCTTACAGCTTTTCATAATATCTTGTTTAATTAAAAATCTCCTTCACTAGATTGCACTCTGTGTATGGCAAGGCCAGTATGATCTTGTCTATGTTAGGTCTCCTGCTCCTAGTGTAGTGCCTAGTGCTTCATAGGTGTGCAATTGTTGGATGCCTGAACAGAGCCACTATAATGTGTTCACAGATTGCCCTTCCTATTTCTCTTGGATTGTGCTATTCATCAAGAGTTGATACAATTTAATGCATGACAAAGAAAATCAAACACTACTAAAATCATTCTGTTTTGAAGTGCAGTAATATGTTTGCAGAAGAGAGGTTTAATTAAAAATGAATGACATGTAAAGAAATATAACAATTGGGTTCACAGAACTGCAGTCCATAGTCTATTAACTCTAGTATTTGTAATATAGTGTGGCAAATAATATGCCTAAAAAGAGTTAGGAAAAATACTTAAATACGTTTAGAATTGTTTCAAGATTAGTTGGGGAATCAATTAAATAGAAAAGTTGAAAGAAAAAGACCAGCATACCTTATATAAATTGTTCAGAATTTAGTATACAGAACTAAATTTTTGGTTTATGTATGTTTTAACGTAATTATTTTATGTACTCCCACAGGAACCCAGTGGCATAGTGACATATGAAAAAAGTGATACTAAGAAAAGTTAACCTGTGCAAAATAAAGAAGTTACTAAGTATCGGAGTTAGACCTCAAACCTAAATCTTCTAACTCTTCACCCCACTTTTTATGCACTAGGCTAAATAGAATATCTTGTAACTCACTTTACATAATTTTCTGGTCCATTTGCTCACTTGCTTCAGTAAATGTGCTCCTCAGTTTGTTCACTTACCACTACATTTTGCCTTCTTTGTATCTCCATTTTAGCCCAGCGCAAACAATTCATTTAAAAAAATGTGGTTTCCATAAAATGTTAGGAAAGTGAGGGAAGGATGATCTTTAAAGACCCAGCCATCTTCTTCCAGAAGTGATAGGCAAATGAATTGTATACAGAGTCAGTTTTTTTTTAATTAAGGGAAGATTGAGAACTCCACTAAAAGTATAAGACATGTATATGATATTTACCAAATTCTAAATACTCTACATGTATTAATTTATGTACCCCTCAAAATAACCCTAAGAAGTAGTCACTATTGCTACCCCCACTTTACAGATGAGGAAACTGAGGCACAGAGCAGTCCAGAAACTCACTTGAGGTGGTAAGTGTGTAGATGGGATTCTATTTACATTAGGGCCCAGAGTCTGCTTTTAACCACTATGGTAACCTGTTTCTCAATAACTGTTTTTTTCTCGACTTCCTTAGGTCTCTTAAATTCACTTATTCAACAAACATTTATCAAACACCAAACATTGGTCAGGCACTGAAGGGGAAAATCAGATGTGGTTCTTGTTCTTCAGGAACTATATTAGCTTATTTCTACTGATATTGAATATTTTGTGGAATGTTTTTTTCTCTTCCTCAATTGGATGTCTAATGGAGGTCCAACTATATAACAAGATAAAAAAATTGATGTTTGAAAAGTTGTAGTATAACAAGTGAACTCATATAAAATTTCTTTTTTATTGAAAAAAGAGGCTGCATAGGTTTGGATGTGCATTTGCTTTGCAAATATGGATCTGAGCAATTGAGATTGCAGGCAATAGGGGTGTAAATGGAGAAGATTGGACAAACAGGGAAGTGCGTTAAGGTATGTGTGTGTACATGCGTGTGTGTGCTTGTGTAGTGTTATTACAGGGACTAACAGGCTAGAAAGAGAAATTCAATTGCTTGTTACAAAAATGCTAGTGTTGTAAAGATGAAAAAAGAAGAGGCTGACAACTGGGGAGAAGATGATTGGTGGTCCAAAATACATGGAGAAAAAAAAAGACAACTTTTAATAGATGTGAACAAATAACCACATAATAAACTTTGAAAGTTATAAAAATCCTATGTTAGTAATTTTGTATGGAGGATAATAGTGATTAGAAACAAAAAAGTCTAGAGAACGTTTATTGTTAAAATATTCTTCAAATGGCCAAAGTATTAGTCATTAGTGAAATTGCTCTCTTTATTCTGTTTTATCATGTCCCACTCACTCTCACTGCTTCCTTTGTCCACTACTCCTTCTCCTCAACCTCCTTCCTGTAGTTGGTCTCTTCAGAAGAAATTAGACCTACCAGAATAGGCCTGTATGGCATACTGCAGGACCTTTGCCCAAATGGTTGTACTCACCTGACGTTTTGTGGATCTGACTGCCTTAGTATAAACTCTGCCACTGAGCAGCTACATCTAGCAGAAACATCACATAAATTTCTGTGAAGTTCAATATTGGAAAGATGTCAGAAAATTGGAATCAGTTCAGAAAAGAGTAACAACTGAAAAGGAACTGGGGGAAGGTGATGATTTACGAGGAGATAATAAAATTAAAATATACTGTGCATCACCCTATACATATACAATACATAATTCTGCAAAGGGAATATGTTAAATTAAAAAACCTAGTAATTTCAATGAAATCTTCAAATATGTTTCAGTTGACATAATATTTAACTTATTTAAAAAGATTATTGCTTAGAAATTAGGAATTAGTGATAATTATTAATCACCATTAATAACTGATAATACTTAGTAGTCATTATTTAAAATTCCTGGTAATTTTATAGAACTAGTGTAGTCTCTAGATGTTAACCATGACACATCTTATTGGGTTTTTTTATTTTATTTGTTTTATCTTTAAATTTTTACTGGAGTATAGTTGATTTACAACATTGTGTTTTGGATATATAGCAAGGTGAATCAGTTATACATATACATATATCCACTCTTTTTTTTAGATTCTTTTCCCATATAGGCCATTATAGAGTATTGAGTAGAGTTTTTCTGTGCTGTACAGTAGGTTCTTATTAGTTATCTATTTTATGTATAGTATATTTTATTTTTAACAAAAAAATGTTTATATTTAATGTTGGTTAACTGAGCTCAGCAGTTAATAAAAAATTAGCCAAAATTACACAAAGTTTGTGAATTTACTTAATTCAATGTCTGACATATATTAGGCTCTTATGAATTTTTTTAAACAAAAACATAAGTATCAATAAATCATGTTGGCAGAAATGCTGTAAGTCTATAATCTCAAGGAAGAAATTGCAAGATGAAAGCTAAAAATTTAGTTTTTTGTTAGCTTTCAAACCTGTGCATTTGTCCAGATAAAATTTAATTTCATCTGTCAGGTAATAAAATGATTGTTTCTTTAAAAAGCATTTTTTAAAAATCTGAAATAGTTTTTTAAGATATAAGTGTACTTAGAAAGAATTGCTTAATATCACCAATTGATATTGGTGATATTAAGTTTTCCACAGTCCAAAACTGGGTGTCTCTTTATTCATTTTGAACTTTTATTTGAAAAGAAACTACAGATTTCCTTAGAGTTTTTTGAAAAATAGCCCATGTGTTTATGGCTATTAAAAAGAGCTTTTTCCCCATTTTCATCTTTTAACTCGTTAAGGATAAAGTAGAGGAAAGCTATGGGATTTTGTTAATATAAATATCTACTCAATGACAGAATTATGTTACTAATTCAAACTGTTTTCTCTTCCTCTTCAACAGTTATATTACTTATTTACCTTTCATATATAATTATAGAGCAATGTTAAATACTATCCAGATCAATGATAATATTAATGGTGAGGGTTGTGATGGAGTTTAGTATACATGTTGCTAGTATTTCACATTTAGGAGGAATTAAGATCAATCACTCTTTTTTTTTAATTAAAGTATGGTTGATTTACAATATTGTGTTAGTTTCAGGTATACAGCAAAGTGACTGAGTTATATATATATATATGTTTTTTTTTCAGATTCTTTTCCATTATAGGTTATTACAAGATATTGACTAGGGTTCCCTGTACTGTGCAGTAATTTCTTCTTATTTATTTTATATACAGTAGTGTGTATCTGTTAATCCCACACTCCTAATTTTTCCCTCTCCCCTCCCTTTTGGTAACCATAAGTTTGTTTATGTCTGCAAGTCTGTTTCTGTTCTATAAGTAAATTGATTTGTATTATTTTTTAGATTCCACATGAGTGATGTCATATAATATTTGTCTTCCTCTCTCTGACTTACTATTCTATAGGTCCATCCGTGTTGCTGAAAACGGCAGTATTTCATTCATTTTTATGACTGAGTAATGTTCTATTGTATATATATACCACATTGTCTTTATCTATTCATCTGGTGATGGACATTTAGGTTGTTTCCATGTCTTGGCTATCATAAATAGTGCTGCTATGAATATTGGGATGCATATATCTTTTTGAACTAGAGTTTTCATCTCTTCTGCATGTATGCCCAGGAGTGGGATTGTTGGATCATATGGTAGCTCCATTTTTAGTTTTTTAAGGAACCTCCATATTGTTTTCCATAGTATCTAGACCAATTTACATTCCTACCATCAGTGTAGGAGGGTTCCCTTTTCTCCACACCTTCTCCAGCATTTATTATTTGTAAACATCTTGATGATAGCCATTTTGACTGGTTTGAGGTGATACCTCATTGTAGTTTTGATTTTAATTGCTCTAATAATTAGCTATGTTGAACATCTTTTCTTGTGCCTGTTGGTCATCTGTATATCTTCTTTGGAGAAATGTCTGTTAGGTTTTCTGCCCATTTTTTAAAAATTAATTAATTAATTAATTAATTTTTGGCTGCATTGGGTCTTTGTTGCTGCACATGGGCTTTCTCTAGTTGCAGTGAGGGGGGCTACTCTTTGTTGTGGTGCAAGGGCCTCTCATTGTGATGGCTTCTCTTGTTGTGAAGCATGGTCTCCAGGTGTGCAGACTTCAGCAACTGTGGCACACAGGCTCAGTAGTTGTGGCTCACAGGCCCTAGAGCACAGGCTCAGTAGTTGTGGCATATGGGCTTAGTTGCTCCATGGCATGTGGGATCTTCCCGAACCAGGGCTCGAACCCGTGTCCCCTGCATTGGCAGGCAGATTCTTAACCACTGCATCACGAGGAAAGTCCTTCTGCTCATTTTTGATTGAAATATATTTTTTTGATATTGAGTTGTATGAGCTGTTTGTGTATTTTGGAAATTAACCCTTTGTCAAAGACCAATCATTCTTGATCCATGTACTTAGGCATTGCTGACAGTACGGGGTCTGTGGCAACTTCTCAGCTCTGGCATTGTAGTGTGAAAGCAGACACTGACAATGCATAATGAATATGCATGGTTGTGTTTAAATAAGGCTTTATTAATAAAAGCAGGCTGCAAGTTTGCTGATTCTTGCTTTACATAGTTAATTCTGGTCTTACTTTGCTTTATTTAAAGCCTCAGATTTTCATGTTATTTTTCTTTTATTGACTACATTTACTTTAAATTTACCTTTTTATATAATTACATTGTAATTGTATCCACTAATCTTTAATAGTACAAGCAGGAATAAAATTGTCTATTGACTACCCTTGTATGATTAAGAAAATTTGATTAAGTAATACACAAATGAAGAACTACAAATGTTCAATAAACATGAACATATGCTTAGTCTCGCTAGAAGTGAAATAAATACTTCAAAAGAAAATATACATTTATATTTATATTTATATACCTATCAAGCTGCCAAAAATGAGAAATCATTACATGTGTAAATGTCTGTGAATGCAGGATGGGGAGGGCAGCTGGGAGGAATTGACTTTCTGATGAAAAACTAAAGAGAGAATAAACACAGATTCTTTCTGGAGGGTAAATTGGTGATACAACATGTCAAGGCCTTAAAATGCATACTATTTGAACACAACAATTTATTTGTAGAAATATAAAGAAATAACCAGAGGAACATTGACTATATTTAAAGCAATGTTCATGATGACATCATTTCCAATAGTAAAACAACAACAACCACAAGTGGGAATGTTACCCAGTCTAAGCTCGTACTGATCACCACACAACAGGCCAAAAAATCAAGAGATGAATTTTTGGGGCAAGTAATAGTGACTTTATTCAGAAAGCCAGCAGACCAAGAAGGTAGTGGACTAGTGACCCAAAGAACCATCTTACTTGAGTTAGAACTCAGGCTTCTTTTATACTAAAAGTGGAGGGGATGTGGCTGGTGGTTTGCCAAACTTCTTAGTGCCGGAATCCTTTGCTCTTGCAGCTGTCCAACTAGGTCTGGTCACAGCGTGTCTGTAAACCTCCAACAAGACAATTGTTATTCTCTGTTCTGCAACTTTTCATGTCTTTATGAATGGAAAAGTGTTATACCTTTAAAAGTCAGAGCCTTGAGAATGGGCTAACCTGTATATTTCAGGCTATAGGCAATATTCTTTTACAAAATGTCAGAGTCAACATGACTAACCACAGGCAACATAGCAAAAGGTTAAAGCTAAAGGAATAGATTCAATAGGAGTCAGGTTTGTTCTCTGTTACAGAAATAAAATTAATTTCAAACAAATTGGAATTAAGTGTAAGGGAATTCAGTTTCTTATAGTGATGAATTGATAATGCAGGCCAACTCACCCTAAAAAGGCAATGTAAAAAAAAAAAAAAAAGAAAACAAAAAACTGGAAGCAATGCAAAACATCTTCTGAAATGGATCATGTAGTTAATAAGATGGTACAAAAATACCAAAGAACAGAGAGAACATTAGATTTTTAAAGAGGTATGCCCCAGTCAATCTTTGGCTATGGGAAATATTTAAGTTATAATGCTGGAATTTTGGTAGAGTGTGAAGCAGATATTGAAGTCCAGTCCTTATCAAAGGGAACTACCCCTACTCTCTCCTAGATCCCTGTCAGGATGGCCCCTCTGGAATAGGGACCATGTACTCTGAGTGATTATCTCATGGCCTCCAAACCTCAAGCCTCCTTCTCAGATGGCCACCACCCTTATGTGGAAGGAAACTAAGTTTCCCTCTGAAGGAATGTATCATTTCCTGGGTATCAAATTACTTATAAATTTAGTTTTTCAAATAAACATTTAGCAAACAACCAAAGATAATAAGGTATAAAATGAGCCTAGGCAACATCGGCCACAATCAACAGAAACAGCATACAACAAAAACAGACCTCTGCACTCCAAATATTAGAAATATGAAACAATTATTTTTTTTTCTATGTTAGTGGAGGTAAAGGCTAAGCTGAAAAATTTCAGTAAAATCTGAAAACTATAAAAAGTTATATAATTATGCAAAAAAGCCCACCTGAAGTTATAACAGCTAAAATCTGAGTTGACATTAAGAACTCAAAAGATGGGTTTACAAGCGAATTATGTATGTTTGATATATTCTGAACTGTAGGGTAGGTCATTAGAAACTATTCAGAATGAAATGTAGAGAGGCAAAAATATACAAAATTAAAAAAAATAGTAAAAGAGCTAGAGGACCTGACAAGAGGATTTAGCATGTTTATTCTGAGTCCCAGAAGATGAAAGAAAAAATTATGCAGAGGCAATTGTGACGTGACAATGACTGAAAATGTCTAAGAACCACTGAAACACATGGATCCACTGATTTAAGAACCTCAAAAATCCACAAGCAAGATAAACAAGTATTTAAAAAATTTACACTTAGACACTTAATAATGAAATTCCAGAAAAATTAACAATGTGGTGGTATTGGCTAAAGTTCTTGTAGTAATCATACAAAGTTCAAAATGTAGATGCATGGTTATAATTCTAGAAAAAGCTTATAATATATTACGTGGAAAACAACCATAATGCAAGGGCAATGATACCTTTCAAATGTGTATATCTATATAAAGGAGTGTTCTGAATACACAGTAAATTGTTTAAAGTAGTAATTACTAGATGTTGGAAATTTGGGAGCGTGTAAGCTCATTAATCTTTGTTAATACTTATACATATTTTATGATTTTTCAAAAATAATTACATTCTCATAATGTAATTTAAAAATCAAGGTTAAAACATAATACCCAGTGCTGGTGAGAGAACAGTAAAATAGATACTTTCATACTATGCTGGTGGGATTGTATCTTGAAACAAATTCAATGTTGGCAAATTAGATTGTATGCATCAAAAACTATAAAAGTAGCCATGCTCATTGATCTGGTGATTTAATGTCTGGTTGTTTATCCTAAGGAAATACAGGTTTGTAGGAAGATTTTATGCAATACACAGAGATGCTCAGTACACAAATCCTTTGCCTAGGACCCTCTCCTTCATTGGGCACCCTTCAGATCTCCATTGAAATGTTGTTTCCTCAGCATAATTTTCCCTCAATATCCAGTAGTGGTTAATACTCTTGCCCAGTTTTTCCCATCTTTATCTGCATAATTGCCATCTTCTCCTCTTACATATATTTTAAGCTTTTCAAGGCAGGGACTACAGCTTTGTTCTTGCCTCTTCTCCTTTGTGCTGAAGCAATGTTTCTTGTTCATTATGGGTAATCACTAAATTTTTAATAAATTCATAAAAATATTTCTTTTATAATTTATTTCAATAAAAATAGAAAACTAATAAAAATTCAAATTGTTAATTTTTAAATGTATTATCTTATATTCATCTATTGGATACCAGTTTGTTAAAAACTAGTATTTTACAAAAGTGTTTAGTGTCTTCTAAAGGTTTTTCTTATATATTGTTAAGGAAAAGAGTATGTACGTGATAAACTCATCTTTAAAAATCTCACAGATGAAAAAAATCTGTAGATAAAATATATTATCTTTTCTATTCAACTATACAAAATGTGTGTATGTTTACATAGTGTGTGTATAAATACAGATATAAATATAAATATATATCTTTAATAGGGAAAGCCTCACTGAAAGGTGAATTTACTTGAGGATGTGAATTGTGCTTATGTCTGGGGAAAGAATTGTAGATGGGGGAGCATCAAGCATAAATGCAAGCATATGCCTAGCATGTGAGAGAAAGAACAAGACCAGTGTGGGGAAATGGACAAGGGGAAACAGGGGAGATAAATTCAAAGATCCATTAGCAGAGATTTTACTTTCTTTGTATATTTCTGCTTTCTTTTAGTTTTCACTTTTTTCTTAATTATAATTGTTAAGGCTTTTGTAATGTTTTAAAAGGTATCTTAGATTTTTTTCTTAATGATCGTCTTTTAAAAATTTCTTCTTGTATATTATATTATTTCCTTTGTCTGGTTTTACACTGATATTTTAAATTATTTGGCTAAGTCTTCAAGTTGACTTCATTTATTTTCGTACCTTTTCTTTTAAAGAAATAGTGAATGTGAATGAATTACAGTTTATAAGTCTCCCTTTTATTTTATTATTTTTTTTGGCTGTGCTGCGCAGTTTGTGGGATCTTAGTTCCCCGACAAGGGATTGAACCTGGGGCAATGGCAGTGAAAGCGCCAAGTTTTAACCACTAGACCACCAGGGAATTCCCTCTTTGAATATAATTTTGATTGAATTACTAAGTTTTTGCATTTACTGTTCTTTCTTTGTTATTTTTTCCTCCTTTTAGTTGTAGCTATTTTTATATATGAGTTTTTCTGCTTATACAACAATAGTATGTTTAGGATATAAGAGTGGAAGAAAATCTAAAAAAAGAGAAAGAAGAAAATAAATAATAATCCCACCCATCACCCACTCATTCAAATACATATATAGTTATTTTATTTAAATTTGGGATATTAATTATTTATAGCTTTGTAACCTGAATTTTTCTATGTTGGGTTTAATAATTTTTAGATACTATAACTAATCTTTTCATGAGAAAATACAGTTTTTTTGTGTATGGTAGAAATACAAAGGACGTGAAGGGACATGAATGTAAACACCCTTCTTTCTGATTCCCAGAGTTCTCCACTTGCCCGAGCTAAAGACAATCACTGTACCAGGTTGCTGTATGTCTTTGCAGAGATAGTCTATTACGGAAATTAACATATTGTTTTCTCTTCTTTATGGTTGGAACATCTGCTGCTTTTTGTATCACTTGTGATAATTGTGAGCCATTGTTTTTCATTATCTAATTCAGTTATTTTTGAAGTTAGTAGAGATTCTTCCTAGATTTGGGCGATGGGCTGTTAATCCTTGTTTTTAGCATTTAATTTCATTTTTAATTTTTTCCATAGGTATTTTAGTGATAAATTTTGAGATCCTGAAGTAAGGACTTTTATTCAAATCTCCACTTACCAGGAGAATCATATTTTTCTCTTGTTTTCATTTGTTGGTTCCTCTTTTATTTGTTTATTTTTGGTTTGTTTGGTGCTAAATCATATTTTCTTTATTTACTTATATTTTTACTGTAAGCCCCCATAAATTCTTTTTGGAAAGAGATGCAGTGTAAATCAACTGAAACATAAATAGCATTTTATTATTGTGCTACAAAAAGATGATCACTAAGTGTCCACCAGCACAAAATTGGAAAAGTAAGTCTTGGTATAAGTGAGTGCTGTTAAAAATGTATTTTTATTGACTTGGAAAGATGACATTTTTCTGAGTGAGAAAAAGAGCAGGTCACATAGTACTGTGTATACTGACAGTACTTTAATTAGGAATTTTTTACATTAATCTGTATATGCCCATATCTATTATATGGCTATGTATTCCCCTATCTGCATATGCCCAATTTATCTATACCCATATCTATATGTACTTGATCTATATATGCCCACATCTATCTATGTACAGAGAGAAGTCTTGAAGGGAGTTTGCCAAACAGTGATGATTTGTGGTGGTACATCTTATGTGGATGTTATAATCTCTCATTTATACTTTTATTGGCTTTTTGAATTCTTCATCATGTATACAGAATTTTAACAAAAGTATTATTTTCCTAAAAGAGACCTGACAATTTTTTTCTATAATTCTTGAATGCCAAAGTTTAAAACTCAGGCAGCTTGTTTACATGTAAATTGTAAAACTTCACCTAAATTTACCTTTAACTTCAAAACTAACACAGGGTGACACATCAGAGTTTTGAGTATCATTCAATTGGCTATAATTTCTGTTTACATACAATGCATAAAAGTCTAAAACTGATTTTATATGTTGCATTTAACTACAAACGGGTTATTTTGTCCCAATTTCTTGTCAGTTGGTGTTTTAGAAACATTTCTAAACAGAAATCTTTCTAAGAAATATAGAAATCATATTTTCCCTTTTATTGACATCATATCTTTAAATACTAAAGTCTCTACACTAAAATAATAAAGCTTTGTTATTTGTTCATAATACATATATGTTTGCTCTGCTGTGCAAAGGACAGAAAAGTCACAAAGCTTCCACATAGAAGCTGGTTATTAAGTATTCAAGCTTAGTTTACCAGGGCCTTTATTATACTACCAGAAGTCTTCTGTAATGAAGAGATACTTGTAACATCAAAGCACAGGAGACATTTTCTCTTCCCCCCATAGCCCATGACCTAAAAGCTTTTCTTTTTATCTTTATATGAAAGAAAAACATGCTTTTCAAAAAGCCTCAACATTTGTGGACATTGTGTCCATCATGTAAAGTAGACTCCGGATGTAGTCTATGATGTTTGTCTTTGTCTAAGCGTTTTGTTTTTTCAACATTGTGCTTTTTATTGTTTTCTTACAGAACCAGAAAATGGAATTTTGTTTTAAACTAATTTTTAGAAAGAAAATGGTTTCTAATTACCAATGCAGTTTTTTTTTTTTTCCCCAGAATAATCTGTAGGTCTGAAAAAGTGGCACTGGTATTTGTTGGACCTTTCTTTTATATTCTTTTAGAAAATAAAGGAAGCATATTTTATCAGACTTTAAAGAAAGTTTTAAGAATTCAAAATTTAAATAGACATCTCTAAAAATGAATATTACAACCAAATTGGGTACTCATAATAGAGCCGGAAGCTCCTGAAAGTTGAAGAGTAACATCAGTGTGCCTGCCTCCCTTTCATTTTCTGTCAAATACAGAGTACTGGGGGCAAAACAAAGATGGGAATAATATACAACTGGAACACAGGAAAAGGGGACTTTTTCCAAAGAAATTATCTAAAAGTGTTCCTTTCACCTAATTTCAATTGTATCTTGCCATATCATACGAATATACATGTAGAGATTGTTTAATCATGTTATTTCTATTTACATGGAGATATACAATGGTAAGACATTTGTACATGCTTTTAATAGTAATTTCACATGGTTGCATGAAAAACTGCTTGCACTTGTGTAAATACCGCTGATTTTTTATGTGAAAAATTCAAACTCCAATATTTATTTGGTTGTTTAGAATCATTAGAATTAGAGGAAAAGAATCTGAGGGATGAGAACAAATCTGGTTCTTGGACTCATACTCTTTGGCTTTTTTAGTAAGATGTTGAGTTAGAGAAATGAGAGATATGCTCTGGACTGCTCCAAAATATTCCAAGTTGTTCAGGCATGAGGCTGTCATCATGTTAGAAGGCTAGCAGGGTGAGATGCTAGTGCCAGGGAAGGTAGGCTAAGGTTAGATACGTCATTCAGAAAAGCATTTGGATTACTGGACTATGCCATTACTGGACTTGCCAGACATCCCAGCCAAGTAGAGGAATAAAGTATCTTGTATTCTCCTCAACTACCTAGTGTTTAATCCATCTTCATTCTTATATTTATCAATTTAAAATATTCATATGATCACCTACTCTGTGCTGGACACCATACTGTACATACAGTAAAATGAGACTAAGATTTGTACCCTGCAACAGTTTACAATCTACAGTGAAGCCTAAGGTCCTGAAGCTGTGGTACTTGACAGTACAAAACACTTTTCTTATAAGGAGTTTCCTTGATGATTATTTTTGCTTACAAATTGCATGGCTCCACCGGTTTTGTCAGCCAGTGCTGTGTCACTTCATGGAGAAAATATAGAACGCAGTGGCCCACTGAGTGGCCTTCTGCCCGGGACCTGCTGTGGACCTGCTGTGGGAGTTGCGCTAACGTGACGGGGGCTCAGGCCCTGTCTGGGTCTCAGTTTGCTCATCTTCAAAATTAATGAGTAAAACATTACTAAGCCTAGTTTCAACTGATACGGCTCTCAACTCCATATTCAATCAGTAAAACAAAACAAAAGCAAAATTTAAATTCCTCACTGAGATAAACAAGCAAGTAACTGGTCTAATAACTCTGACTGTCTTACAGTGTCTGAGAAAAATTGTCTTGGCCTGAAATGTAACCATCAGGTTACCAATCCCTCTGATGTTCTAAAACACTTCTTAATGTTTTTATACATATGTATTTTTTAATGTTCTAAATCCTTTGATCTCTCTGTTATATGTTCACAAGCTTTCCTCCAGTCCTAATTCAGCTTCCTATGAGTCATGATCAGGGAGAGGTGATTAGGACAGAATATGTGAAAATTAGAAGATGGCATGCTATTGATGTTGCTATTCTGAGGAAAGCAAAGCCAAAATGTAATTTAGAGGTTGGGAGAGCCCTGTCTAGCAGCAAAGCTCTGGTATGTAGGCTGTGTGTGTGAATGCTTGCTGTGATGAGACTGTCCCTGCTTCCTAAGTGATTAGTACAGTATCAGAGTGGAAGATCATGCATGTTCATTTGTGATGAGCAGGTTTTGTTCAGGACAGCATAGAACCTTCCTTCCCTTCCCTGCTTCCCTACAAGCCCTGCTCCACCAAATATGTGTTAAGGGCATTAGAGAAGATATTCCACATGCTATGTGCCTCTGCATTAACTTTACAAAGAAAATTCATGGAATATGAATAAATGTCAGTAAAGGAATTATGAACCAGGTATAAAACTAAGAAACTTAACTTTAAACTTTGGCTCAGGATACCTAAGTATGTAATATAATATATATAATTGTATATATATAATATGTATAATTATAATATATAAATATAATATAGATAATTGTATATATGACTATACATAGTATATAAATACAAAATGCTATTTGGAGAGTCAATAACCAGTGGGTTACCAATTTCTCTGGTGTTGTGAAACACTTTTACTTGTTATTATATTTTTATATATTTTATAAATATATATACATGTATATATTAAATATATGTATATACTTTGTTAAATATGTATATGTGTGTGTATATATTTATATATGTATATATGTATAGAGAGAGAGAAAGAGAGTCTTGTTCGACTCATTCACAGTGGTAGTACAGTCAGGAGTGTCATTTAATGGATTTGTAGGGCAAAGAGAACTTTATATTCTGAAAGGCTAGGTATACTTTTTGTTTTCTTCCATGTGCTGTCTTTTCATTGCTTGAGCATTGCAAGGAGTGATTTTGTTAACAAAGCTCAGTCTAATTGCTAGAAATTCTGACTGTGGTGCGTTATTTACTAGACTTCTTATGTGGAACGAATGCTAAACAACAATGATATGTGTTGTGTAGTCCACAGTATTTTAATGTCTTTGATGAAGACTATTATGAATCTTAGAAACCAATTCAGTCATTTTTTAAGCTAAAAGTCCTTTTAAAGGCATTTTACAATCTGTTTTTGCTAAAGGTTACTGGTTAAGAAGAAGTGGTTGATAAGTAAAAACATTCAAAACAAAATTATCTCATTTAAAAACAGGTTCCTCGTTGCCCTTCTCTCCTTTTTTCTATATAAAGTTTTTGTGTAAGTCTTTTTATTCTGTGGAACTTGCATTTTCTCCATTTACGCTGATCAAAATTAAACTCTGTAAGTTGTCTAACATTATCTTAGCTTTCTAGAAGTAAAAAATTTAAAAGAAATGCATAATACCTTATCAGTAAAAAGGCTTTTTGCAGATTTTAAGAATGCTCAATTTAGTTGTATGATCTTATTTTACCCTAGTTTTCATATGTGTAAACAAATGCAGCAATATAATTATTTAATTACTAACTACTTTTTGTTTTACTAGTTTGTACGTACTGCTAGACCCTCAACCATACAACTTAATACCTTAACATCTGATATATCTAGCTTAGCCCATGAAGGGCATGTGTGTCCTGGAACAAGATTCGATGGACTAAATTGTTTCGTGTACTTGCAATGATCCAGTGATGTTGCATTTCTTTCTTTTAATTGATGCATTAGTCACATCTCAAGATTGTGAGAAAAATTTGAGAGAATATTGCCCCAGAGTAAATTCTAATTTATGCTAAAAATTTTTAAATACATACTACTTTGCATGAAAGTGCAAATGTGAGTAAATTATGTATGGTGACTACTCGTTGCTTAAAGCCTCTTAAAAGAGGAAAATATTTTTTGTTTGCATCTCACTAATATGCCAACGTTTGGTTAGTTACGTTTACTCCTGTTTGCCACAGGTAAACTTCATGGGACATCAGACAGCTCATTATAGAGACAAGTATGCTCCATTCCCAAAGTTGGATGACAGAACAAGTCATGGTGCATATTGTAATTTCAGTATTACTGTACATCTTCAAGCTGTCTGGGGTAAGATGCTTACTAAGCACTGTGTTTTGGCTGTCAGAATGTTTCATGGATGGTAATTAAATAAAGGCAGCGCTATGGGTTTGTGGAGCTAAACCAATATCTAATGCATTCTAGAAATCTCTTCTAGAAAGCTTCTACTTTGAACCTTAAGTTTTGAAAGAAATACATTTTGCATTTGTTGACTAATCTTTCATTAAAAGCACACTTTCCAGGGTGTTCACTGGAAACATCCACTTCTGTTTTCTAGTGATAAGTCAATGTGCATTTCACCTAGCAGAGAACTCAACTGTCAGCAGTGCTGCCCTTTGAAATGTTAGTTATCCCTCTCTCTAGTTGTATGGTCAGTTACTATTTTTAAAACACAACAAAAAGCTTTGAAGGGTAAATAGAAAGACCGAAAACAGAACAACTAAAAAGAAGTGCATTTGTTTAATTCTTGTCATTTTTCAGAAACCTTACCTCTGGAATTTAATGCCATAGTTTAAGATCAAATTGCACAAATACCTCAGTAGGAAATGGATAATTTTTCCTTTATACTTATTTATAGATGTTACTTTTTATAGTTATCAGCTGTGTCATTGGTAGAATCATACTAAAGAACTGCACCAAGGTGGACAAACTATGGTCCAAAGACCAAAGCTCAAATCTGCCTGCACCTGTTTTTGTAAATAAAACGTTACTGGAATTCAGGCCTTTATTTATGTATTGTCTATAGCTGCTTTCTGGCTACTATGGTCGAGTTGAATAGTAGTTACAGAAACTATAAAGGCCCGTAATGTCCAAGTTATATATTATCTGGTTCTCTACAGAAAGTTTACTGAACCCTGTACTGGCACATGGATTTGCTAATTTGTAAGGGAATACACAAGTTTTTTGTTTGTTTGTTTTTATAGTATGTGATAATGAGAAAGAATAAAAATATTATTTCACACAGTTTTTTCAGTGAAGTATATTTGCATTATTGCTTAAAAATTTTAAAAGTCTTAACAATTTCCTGTAGAAGGAGATCCTGCTTGGATGCAAGTCTGTGTACACTGTCGGGTGGATAGTAAGTAAGTTGGTATCTCTTCAAAGATAAAATATTTTCTAAACCATGCTGTGAGTTGGCATAGAGGGAAACTGGAAATAGGGTTCAGGTGAGTCAGTGAAGTGACTTCTAATCATGCAGCTATTATCTGCCTGAAAACTGCATGAATTGAGGTTAGTCTGCAGGCCCTATCAGCTTGTTCTTGGCAAGGCTCCCAAACCTCTAACTGTATCATGGCTGTGGCTTCATTCTCTATAGCAGATTATTCCCATGGCTGTCTCAAAGATAGTCTCTGGGCCAATTTTTTTTTTAATCTGTCACATTTACTTCCTTAAAAAAAAAGTAAAAGAAACTTGTTAAGAAATAAAAAGAGTATATGTGCTAAGTTATTTTAAAATTTTTTTGTATCTTCATTTAGTTGTTAAATAGCTGTGTATGTATGTGTGTGTGCTTGAGTATACGCATGCATGATTAACACAAACTGGTCGAATTGTGAAATAATGTACTGCGTTCCAAAATGGAGCTTTTCTATAAAACATCTAGCAGAAGGATAATAGATGATGATGCAATGGTTAACATTACTATTTTCAAAAATTGAAAAGGAATCATCACTTGGAGCCAGTTTGGCATTTTCCTATATGACATCCTATTTAGGGCTCTGAATCTTAGCTATGCAGTTCTGTGAATTTGAATCCAACAGAGAAGCTGTAGCTTTCACACAATTTTCTTCAGTTATAAGAAATATAATCATTGCAATGGGATGCCTCAAGCCTGGGTCACTTAAATCATTTCTGAGGACAGCAGATGCTCTTCAGCGACATTCAAGATGAGGAAGGTACCTGTTGTTCATTACATCTCCGTGTCACCCGTACAGACTTAGTGCAGGTCAGTGTGTTCAGGAGTCAGTTAGGAAGAGAAATATGAAAATGTTGCAATTTAACAAATGCACTAAAATATAAGTATAGAGAAAAATATTTTGAAAGGCTAAGCTGTTTAGATTCCAAATATTTAGATTTTCTCTAAGTGTTAATCCTGAGAAAGTAACTGAATGGGATATAAAAATAAAGATATAAGTATTTACGTTAAAATATAATTTTCTGAAAAAAATACTCACTTTATTTTGAGCTAAACAAAACAAGGGTATTTTCAGATCCAAAGCATTACAATCTTAATTCATGTCAGATCTTGGGAGGAAATAACCTATTTATTCTTATTATTTGTCATCTCAAGATATAGGATTCCTACACTTCTGAATTCCAATTATATGTAGTAGAATTTTGAAGAAATAGAGCAGAAGTCAAAGCTTTGAACATTGGGACACATATAGCCCACTGACTTTCTATTGGATATAAATATCTTTTAAAAAATTAGAAAATTTATTAAAATATAGATTGCAAAATTCCATTGAAAATCTAGGAGATCTTGATGTTTGTTTTGTCTTAAAATTTTTATTAATGCAAAGGTTGTACGTGCACTTGGTAAAAAACAAATTCAAATGGCACAGAGGGGTCATGAGATTTTCTTGATCCCCGTCCCAGTTTTACATTTTCTTAAATATTCTTTCATGAATGCTTATGCTTATATGAACATATGTGTGAAAGAGACAATGAAATCATGCTAACCATATTTTTCTATGCTAAGTAATTTTAATTTATTTTAGCAATTAACTTTCATTTATTAATTTTTATTATTTTACTGCTTTATGCTTTCTTTTATTCCACTTTTATTGCCATTACTTTGGTATTTTTAAGTTCTTACCTTTGATAAAACTTCCTTTTCTCCTTTCCTACTTAAATTTGTTATTAAATAAGTTTCAAATGCTGTCCCTTTGTGGCTTGACAGGCCTTGTGGTCCTCGCAATGATAGTGGGAGGAGGGCTTCACAGTGCAAGCAACAGGGCAGGCTGAGCGGGGCCGTGCACCCCTGCGAACACCATGCTCCGTGCTACAATCTATCAGTCCTTTAAATTGCCATCCAAAAGCTGCTGGTATTTTTCTAAAAACTCACAGCTAACAACTATTCCTGGAGAAATAGTGATCCTCTTCTTGACAAAGACTGGACATGTTTAGCTAGACTGATGTTATTTGAACCCTTCTAACTCCTGAAAGGGCCAAAGTAAAGAATAGAATCTAGAAATATTCTGATATATTTTCCAGTTCTTTTCCCTGGTGTATTGAGTTCGAGGGGTTTGGGGGCTGGTCAAAGAAACAGATATGACCATGAGGTGGCAGTAGCACACAATGAGTTTTATTGGGCGGTGCTTTGACAGGTTTGCACTTGGGGAACTGTCCCTCACAGCAGGAGACCTTCCACAGGCAATGGTTGGGGAACTATACCTAGAAGAGGAGGGCAAGGGGAATCAGCGTGGGGGATCAGAGAGGGGATTACCTATCTGGGTGATGTTACTGAGCAGCATGATGGACAGTCTCTGGGTCAGAGAGCTCTGAAGGGCAGCAGCAGTTTGGGGTCTTTCTTTTATAGCCACAGAGTTTATCTGATCTATGGTTAGCAGATCTTGGGTGCACTTTTGTGTGGTATGCAAAGCAGAAGGCTCTAAAACACTAAAACCTGCTTGTTTGGGTTACTTTTGAAACAACTGGATGTGTAAAAATTGGGGATTTTTTGGTGGGCTTTGTAGCTAGAGTCCCAGCCTGCTGTGAAGAAATAGACAACATAGGGCCAATGTACAGAAGCCATTTCTTGGCTCATTAATATAACAACTAGGTCTCACTAATTTTGTTTGCGTATGTGTGTTTTGTTTCATTATAACACACTCCAGATACACATAAAATATGCACACCAATATACTGTATAACAGATACACACCACCTATATTTGTTAACCTCATCATTTTGTCATGATTGCTCCAGGTTTTTTTTAAAGAAATAAATCACTAGAGTTTAATTCCTCTGTGTGCTCCTCCCTTAAAACTAGTCCACTCCTTGCCCTCTTCAGAGAAGCCTCCTAAGTACGTATAGATTCATATACTATATGTGTATGTGTGTGTGTATTTATTTATATATATATATATATATATAAAATTTAAAATGATTTAAAAACTTGTTTTGGGATTTTTAAAAACTTTATATAAATGATAACATAGCATATATATTCTTCTGTCCTCTCCTTACAATTTTTGAAATTTGTCCACATGGATCCATTTGATATCTATAGATCAATTTTATTTGCTTTCACTGCTAAATAGTATTTCATTACTTGAATATAACATAATTTTTGAACAATTTCATATTGATGGACATTTAAGTTGTTTCCACCTTATTATTTTTGCAAATGATGCTGTAGAGAGCATTCCTAGACATTTCTTCTTATGTAAATGCTGCTACTTGTCTACTCCATTTCGATACTCTGAAAATAAATTGGCAAATAATCCGCAAACACCCCAGGTACACAGAGTGTTGGGAGTATAATGAAATTAGATATAATTTCTATTCTTAATAAATTTATAATCTTCGTTTAATCTTGTACATATTTCTAAATAAGAATGAGTCTAGTATTTGATAGTTTAATTTTACCTTTAATTTTACTAAATTTAAATATATTTCTGAGACAGAGGTATTATAAATGTCATTGCTTGATTATTTCCCCCAATATTTGGTTTTGGTATTCCTCCAAGTTGCACAGGCAAATGTGAATGACTGAGTTATAGTTTTGTCTTAAGGAGAATATTGTGTTAAAGAGCCTTTCTGAATTTCTAACACTGTCACTTGCTTGGTTAATGATGTATTAAATACATCACAGCAATTAGATAAATGAGATTTTAAAAAAGTGTTTTTCACTACAGCTCAAGTAATTTAAATCACTCTCCTAAGAGCTGCATTTTGGGAAAAGTCATAGCGGCAGGCACATGGCATAGTAAGGATAATGGTCAGTGTAAGCTGATAACTTATAATGGGAAATATATACGAACTGCATTCTAAATCACTTGTTTTTCCAGCATTTATTATATGCAACAAACACATAGAAAGTGGTTAGCTAAAACAGGTAGATTGAAGATATTTCAGCATTTTTATCTAAACAAATGTCAGAATTTTTTTTGAAAATGAAAAATGCTAAGTATAATAAAAGTATATATTTATGCTCTCGGCAGTCAAATGTGCTTTTTAATGGAATTTAAATAAATGGAATTTTTATGACAAAAAAAGCAACAGTAAAAGCAGTGATTATGTTTTTCATAGTTCATTTGCCTTCTTTGCCCTGCAGACCTTGTGTGGAGGAAAATGAGATCCCGAGTGAAGTCTACAATGTCATTGACTCTGAAGAAGGACTCAGAGACCCATTGGTGTTTAATGACCCTTACTGGCCTATGCAATGGGAACTGGTATGATCTTCAGAAATAGATGGTTCTTTGGCAATGTTAAGAAATATTATTTTCGTCATGTTTTAATGCAGTAGACAGACACTTTTATGCACTGCCTGCTTTTATCTATTGGTTTTGCAAAAAGAGACTTAGCAAACTTTTGATGAAATATTACTGCCAGCTTATTAATGAGCACTAATCCTTTTAATTTGATTACATCCTTAGGGTTTGATTTAGCTTATAAAAGATACTAGTAGAAAACCTAAGACATTTAAATTTGGTGTGGTGTAAACAGGCTCATTACATAGAAATGTTGTTGCCATTCAGGCTTGAAGTTCTTGTTTTTGCATAACCAGAATATATTCTGTATTACTTCAATAATGAGAGAACTCATCTTTGTCTTTATGGAACAAGTGGATGTTAGAACATTGCACAACAAAGTTTTTTTCATAATGCTTCTAGTGTTGGACTTTTTAGGACTACATGGCCCTGTCATTTATACAAGACTGTGACAATGGAAAGGTCTAAGAAAAATACACATATTTTTTGAGCCTTAATAAGTAAAAAAAAAAGTTGAAGTAGATACCACTAAATATTTTTAAAGGAAGCATTTGTAATGTGAGGATGACTTGATGATAATACAAAAGAGAAATTGAAGACCTTGCTGTATCCATACTTAACTCCTCATAGGTCTGTAAATTATATTATGTTGTAGATGGTCTAATGTTATAAAATTAGGAAAAGGTTAAGTGCATTTAGTCATTTTCTTGGAAATAATAA
Source organism: Hippopotamus amphibius kiboko (assembly GCF_030028045.1). NCBI lineage: Eukaryota > Metazoa > Chordata > Mammalia > Artiodactyla > Hippopotamidae > Hippopotamus > Hippopotamus amphibius. Next base: position 18,375,423 of record NC_080191.1, on the reverse strand, counting down.
GGTGAAAAGTAGGAAACTGTTGTGGTAGCTCTTTTTTATACTGATCATTGGCAGTTACCAAGCCTACTATCTGAAAAGAGTAGAAAATCCACGTTGGAAAATGCCCGGGTGACTTTTCTGTACCTTCAATTCACTATTAAAAAGTGAAACATAATTTAGAAAGCTCTAAGAGATGTATATGACTGCATCTGACATTTCAAACACACATGCACAGAAACTCAAGTGAAAAAAAAAATAAGAATTTCTTCAGTTACCTGGAGTTGAGATAATATTTACGTAACAAATGAGTGGACTAGAGCTAATTAGGATAATGGAAAACAAAGATAAAAAGAGTGAAATTAAGAAAAAGCAATGAGGGATGGTAGCTAGATAAAGAAGGAAGCCATGAAATAGGGAGGAATTTTTTTTCAATTTTCTTTTGTTTGTTGTTTTTTTGACTTGAAGAAGCAGTAAAAAGTAAGATGAATACTTGAAGATTACATTTGTGATACTTTGTAATTAGTCACCAACAAGAAATGCTTTTTTTGTATAGGGTTATTAAATGCAAAGCTCCTCTATACTGAAGTCAAGGATTTCGGGAGACAAAAGAGGGAAAGGAGATGGAAGGTAAGTGACATAGGAAAAGCAAGAAGTACTGAGTAGCAGTCAATAAAATGATGGATTAGAAATGGAGACTAGTCTTAGAGACTATTAAACAATAAGTTCTCTTAAAATCAGATGAGATTGTGAAAGGAAAGGACAGAAAGCAGAGGTAGTAGGATAACTTTATACCATTTTCTAGGGCACAAGTTGATAGACTTTTTCTGCAAATGACCAGATAGTAAATACTTCTGGTTTTGTGGACCACATAAATCTCTGTGGCATATTTTTGTTGTTGTTGTTGTTGTTCCAATCCTTTAAAAATATAAAAAACTTTCTCAGCTTAAAGTCATACAAAAACAGGCTGTAGTTTGGATTTTACTTGCAGGCTGTATTTTACTGACAGCTGAAGAAAGTAAGGGGAAAAGAGGAGTCGAAGAGGAAGTAGCTGTTCAGATTTAGCTCTCTCTCTTTTTTTCCATTGAAGTATAGTTGATTTACAATGTTGTACATTGTACATTGCTGTACATTTATGCTGTACAGCAAAGTGATTCAGTTATACATATATATATATACACACACACACACATTCTTTTTTATATTCTTTTACATTATGGTTTATCACAGGATATTGAATGCAGTTCCCTGTGCTTTACAGTAGGACCTTGTTGTATATCCATTCTATATATAATAGTTTGCAGATTTAGCTATCTCTTAAGCATCCAGGTGCTGTACTCTGTACATACTACACTAGTACAGCTAAGCAATGAAAGTCAAGCCAGATTACACTAATAATATCAGTAGCCCTCTGGATTATTCCTACGTTTGGTAGTAATTTTAGGGGCATGTCTGCCAGTAGGGAAGAGATTCTTCATAATGCCATAATACAAAATTGCAAAGAAAGAATTGCAGCTTTCAATTGGAGTTCTGATGTTATTCATAACAGCAGACCTAAACTGTGTTACAAAACCCACCCACTGACGAGCATACCGAACTTATTTTGATAAAAGATTGAATGGCACAGGTGTGCTTTCTCCACAACCAAGCATCCTGAAATAGGAATCTATTCTTTATTTTTGTGCCCATCTACTCCTCAACCAACAACCTGTGGCAGCCTGGTTTTGTGATGCCCTCCCACTTGCCCTTGTGATCTTCCCCCACCTTCATGTACTCCACTTAATTTCCCAATGTAATAGAGACTTTTCAGTTTTTATCTTACATGAGTCATCAGTTATGAGCTGATAACTATCCAGGTAAAATGCAAATGGCCATGATTCCTCTCCCAAATGCTCTTTGCTTGTGCCTCCTCAACATTCCTTCCTAATTCTTTCTCATATTTTAAAATTCCCTCCAGAGTGAATTGGGCCAATTTTACTCCATGCTTCCATAACACAGTGCGCTCATGCTACCATTTGAATGAGTGAAAAAGTGAATAAATGTGTAGTTAATGCTTGACAATTTGTGTGTCCTCTCAGCTAGATATTAATAGGCTTAAGGACAGGGACCATGCTTTATGCATCTCTACATTGCAACTCATGGCAGGAAACTTGACATTTTTAATACCAAATAAGCATGTGTTTAATTAGCAAATTTTGGAATGCAGGTATGAACAGAGCTTTTCCTTTTTCTTCCTTTTCTTTTGTATTCTAAAGTAAGAAAAACCTATTTAACTCTTATCTGCTGTGATCTTGTGTTCTAGTAAAACTGGTTCTCAGTTGAAAAATCAGCTTCTATCTCTACCAGTAATTTTAAGGACAAAAAAAAAGAAAAAGAAAAGATTCTGTAATAGGAAACCCCCAATAGAGTGGTTTGAGCAGAATGAGTTTTATTTCATTTAAGAAAAAGACTTGGTCAAGGGCCAGAATGAAGTCTCACAGTGCCAAGACCTGAAGCTCCTTCCGTCTGCCACCTCACTTGTGTCCCTCTTACACATGGCTCGCTGCCTCTTCTGCACTCCACATAGCAGTAGGAAAAAAAGAAGGTATATGGCACCCCCAGTCCTGTGTGGACACAACCAGGAAGTTGTATATGTATGCTTGTCTCACACTTGGGGGGGGGTCTCTTCCTAGGAGAGGAAAGAGTATATGTGAGGAGACAATATGTTAGTCTCTTCCAAGTACTACTTAAAAAGCAAAACATTTTAAGCAAAATGTAAGTAAATTCTCTGGAATTTCTAATTAGCATTTGACATATAGATGAACAATTGAGAAATATGAGTATAGGAGATACAAAATTATAAAGCTACAGAATAATTTTTGAAATTGCAGAGAATTTTTTAAACAATTGTTCCATAATGTTGAAACTCACCTGATTCACCATTATTTGCCAAAATTTATCACGGCAAGTAATAGAGAATCAAATGTCCTAAGTCTGAACAGAGTATTGTTTATATGGGCTAATTTCACCATTTAAATAAAATGTCAGGAACAAACACGTCCAAATATATAATATTATTTTTTTTCTTTCTACCACTACTGTTATTCTCAGTGAAAAATCACTTTATTATCATAACCCCAAATAAGAACAGCCATAATATTCTTTTGCTAAACATTTGCACAATTCTGCTGTTGTAAGGTAATATTTATTATTTTTTATCCTAAAATATTTTTTAGAACATATTTCTTGAGAAATTCTTATTAGACTTTTAAATATTGTAGTTCTTAAGATTCGGATATAAGTTTAATGCTGCTTCTGCCTAAAATTGTGCTAAAAAGTAGATCTTTAAGAATAATTTGAAGAAAATTTTGACTTCATATTACATTTTCTGAAGTATTATGTTCTGATGATAAAGTTCTTTAAAATATTGTGCTGGACTTTTGCAAACATGGTCGAGTGTTCCATCGTGATATCTGAAGTTAGTAGCCTAGAAGAAGAAGTGAAACTTAAAAAGGAGATGACCATTTTTATTAGTTTATATAGGCAAAAGTAATATAACCCATTTTAACTGCTGCTCAAAGCTCAACAGACATTGATAAGAAAAACTACAGCAATATAATTTTCAAGAAGGTAAGGTTATCTCCTTTAATTTTTTTCTGCTTTAATTTTTGATTCAGAAATTAATTTTGCAAAAAAGAAGTGTTGCATCTGCACATGCATTATGTTACCTATAAGATGATGGGACAGATGATGTGAAAGTGAGTTAACAACATGAAATTTCATCAGTGCAAAGGGCATTTTAGGATACTATTATCGTGTTGGGGATCAGTGTCTGTGAGCTAGGGCTCCTCTCCTTCCTCAGCCTCCATGCCTATGTGGACACAGCACAGGCCAGAGGGCCAGGGTTAGGACAATGTCAAGAGAGGTTAAACCTATGAGTTTAAGAAGAAAAGGAAGTGTTTGTTTATTTTAACATAAATTTTTAGATAAAAAATTAAAATTCTGAAAAATGTTGCTGTGACTAGGTGTGTTAGGAAGAATTTATGCTGGGTATACTAGTTTATTAATAAGGTTAGACAAAAGTGGATTCAAATCCTATGTCTCATCTGTGACTGTCGTGAATGTTTTAATGTTCTAAAAATCTGTTTTCTTATATGTAAAATGGACTTAAAGATACTTCACAAGATTGTTCTTAGAATTAAATGAGATTATGGACACAAAGGATGTGTCACAATGTTTGACATGTGGTAGGCATTCAGTGAGCAACTTGGCAGCTGGCCAGATTCCTTTCCTGTAATGGGTTAAACTTCCATTACATAGGAAGTAAACTATGCAGAATGCTCATTTCTCAACAACACTGGATGATTAAAGCAGTACTAGTGCAGATTATTAGTAATTCTTGTATTGTAATATAATGGGAATAATGTGTTAGTGATCTCCAACGAAAGGCTTACCCCACAAAACATACATAAGCATAAAGTAATGGGATACAAGAAAACATTCAAGGACTTCCATTTATATTTATTTTTTATCTTTTTTTGAACATTTTTCTGATTGTATTATAATCCATATAATGTATTAGTATATTAGTACATGTTTTCAGTAACAAATAATTAAATATATAATATGGGTGTATGCACAAAACTTTTTATTAGAAGACTTATGATCAAAATGTTTGAAAGTGACTGATATACTCAACAAATACTCATAAAGTAGAGGTCACAATGTTTTTACTGAATGTCTGGTAAGTGAACAGGACTAGGCATTAATTCTTTGAAGATGAATCAGATATGGATTTTTACATTAAAAATCTTAAAGTCTAAAAGAGATATTAGTACACACTAATGAATAACTATATTATTAGCGATAGATTCCATTAAGAAGGCAAAATTAACAGTAGTTATTTCTAGCTTGTGGGAGGTAATATTTGAATTGGGACTGAAAGTGGGAACACTGTAAACAGAGGCATGAAGCTAGAAAAGCATTGTTTTTGTCCAGTGGAGAGTGTCTTGAATACTTGAGTGAGAAGCCTAAACTTCATTCTATACCAGCAGAATTTTTTAAAGATTTTTGAGCTGAAAAATTGTTGTTCTCTAATACCATTAATTTATTATTTTAACATATTTATTTGTGAAACACTTGTTTGTCAAATACTATGGTCAGGCCCAATGCTAAATACACAATATGATTATGAATTACACACTGTTCTTGTTCTCAAAGATTCATGGTTTAGTGAGATAGCCATGTAAATGTACACACTGCATTTTATAAATGTATAACAGAGGTATGTATAAAAGAATAAACAGTGATGGCCATATAGTGAAGGGAACAGCCTTTCTTGTCCAGATATGTTGAAAAGCTTCACTGAGTCAATAGACATATAAGTAAACACTAGAGTCCAATATAAGAAGGCTGGATAGGCTATGACTTTTTTCATGTGGCTGGAGCCTGGAGAAACAGTAATGGAGAAAGGCTACACAGTTCAATTGGGTCCAATTTCAAAGGACCACATATGTCAAAATAAGGCATTTGTCCCTTGTCCTATAGCTCATGGAAATTAGAGGCTCGAGAAAGGAAAGTAACTCAACCACCTTTGTCATCCTGTAGAAAGATGATTTAGGTAGCAGGTAGAGCGCAGAATAAAGGGGACCAACACTGGAGGTGAAAGAGAACAGTTAGGAGAGGGCTATACTTCAGGCAGATGAAGAAATTTGGACCTATGTAGATAAAGTGGGGATAAAGACAAAAATGTAGAATCAAGCCATATTTAGAAGGAAGATACTGATAAGAATCTTAGATAAATCTATATACCAAGGTTAAGGGAAAAGGACCTGTCCAGGACAATATCAGATTGCTTGACTTGGTGACATGACGAGTGATTGCATTAGTCTACTAAAGGTACCATAATAAAATACCACATACTGTGTGGTTTAGACAACAGTAATTTATTTCCTAAGAGTTCTAGAGCCTGGAAGTAGAGGTCAAGATACCAGCAAGGTTGATTTCTCCTGAGGCCTCTCTCCTTGGCTTACAGACAGCTGGCTTCTCCCTGTGTCCTCACATGGCCTCTTCTCTGGGCATGTGCATCCCTTGTGTCTCTTCTTCTTCTTATAAAGACACCTGTTCTGGTAAAGTCCTATAGATTAGGTCCCCACCCTTAAGACCTCATTTAACCTTAATAATCTCTTTAAAGGGTCTGTTTTCAAATACAATCACATGAGAGTTAGGGCTTCAAGATAAGAAATTGGGAGGAACACAATTCAGTCCATAACAATGATGTAATTTATAAAAAAAACTGGGTGACATTTTGGTGATGTGATCGAGTTAATGAATTATGTGTTTGACAGAGTAAGCAAGGTTACCTGTAAAATATTTAAATTGAAAGGAAATAAAGGGACTAAAGTGATGGAAAGTGATCATTACTCATAATTTAAAAATAAGGAAATTGAGACTCATAGGTTTGAAGATAACAGGTGAGCACTTAGAAATATTGAAGATAATGGGTTATGTTGTGGGCATTATCTTATAATTACAGATTTGTTTATGTAACAAATGTTGAAAGTGTAATAAATGCACATTTATGTTACAAATAAGTAACTATAAGAAGTTTTCCACAATGTAACTCATCATCATCCACTTTCTAAGTAACTGCTTGTTATCTTCAAGCCTGTGAGTGCCTTAATATTTAATAAATATGTAACTAAAACATATTGCATTTGAATGTGCCTCTGTATGTGTGTGTGTGTGTATAAGATTGCCCAGGAATGGTGGAAAGGGAAGGGGAATAATAATTTTTAATAATATTTAAAGGCCAAATAGAGTACATTAGTCTGAAAGCAATGTGTAGGTTAGGATGTAAGTGAGACAGGAGAAAGATATAGACATATGTTTGAGGCCTTTGTAGAAATTCAATAATGAAAGCTGATTAGGGGAACTGGCATGGTGCGTGGAGAGATGAAAAGACCAGAGCAGATATATTCACTCAGTAAATATCTATTCGTCACCTTCTAGAGGCTAGCAACGTGTTGGACCTTGGAGACTCAATAGTGAACAAGAAGATGGCCCTATCTTCTTAGAGGGTATCATAGCAAGAAATAATGTAATTAAACACATAATCAGTGGTGAAATAAAACTACTACAACCAATGGTTGGTAGCAAAAAATGGGAGCTACTAAGCTAGTGTTGGGAATATAGAAAGAACTTTTTCCAGATGAAATTTAAATTGAGAACCAAAATGAATATACTTAACCTGACAAAAAATTTGCCAGGACAGGAGATGTGGCTTTTTTAGGCAGCGAGGTAAGAACACAAGGAACCAAAAGATTGTGTGGCATTGGGGAAGCAAAAAACTTGTCAAAATGGCCAAAATATAGGCTGCAAAGGGAAGAGGAGTTTGAAAAGTTGAGGAAGAAGGAATGCCCAGAAATGAGGAGAACCAAGAGAGTGTGTTTGTAGGAGAATCTAGCGTAAAGGAAAATGTTACTGACTATGGGCAATGCTTCTGAGAAACAATAATATTACTGCATGTTCTTTGGCTTGTAAGACAGATACTGCTGTTTTTTTTCTTTTGACAGCTTTATCGTTTGCAGTTCACATTTAGATGTGCACTACATCAAAAAGCAGTTTTTATTTATAATGTAAGATAAATTTTTTTCTCATAAAAATATGCAATAAAGTCAGCATTCTTATTGAATATACCACTATTTTTCTAATGCATCATGTGTCATTTTGTTATATATCAGGCATTTTGTTATATAGCAGACCACCTAGGACTGTTTCTTGACTCTGTTTTGTTCTGATGATCCATTATTTCCATCTTTGTAACAATACCATATTGTTTTATCTCCATATCAATCTTAATAACTTAGATACCACGTGGATTGATCTTTCTTTGATACCTCATGGATCAGTCTTGATCTTTGGTACCTCATGGATTTTAACTTTTGTCCTTCTTGAGAATATATTTGGCCATTCTTATTGTTTTGATTTACATATAAATCTAGTATATCAATTTCTTCAAAAAACTATCTATCTTTTAATGTTAGAATAATTAGACTTATTAAACCATTAATTACAGCCCTTGCTATTCATTTATCTTGATAAATTGTATCAGTTGATTTTTTTTTAGTTTTCTTTAAGGAATTTTATTGAGGTATAATTGACATACAATAAACTGCATATATTTAAAGTGTGCAATTTGATTTTTTTTTCTTATTAGTAATGTATATAGGGCAATCCCAATCTCCCAATTCAACTCCCTCACCCTGCTTTCCCCCCTTGATGTCCATATGTTTGTTCTCTACATCTGTGTCTCTGTTTCTGCCTTGCAAACTGGTTGATCTGTGCCATTTTTCTAGATTCTGCATATATGCTTTAATATACGATATTTTTTTTTCTCTTTCTGACTCACTTCACTCTGTATGACAATCTCTGGGTCCATCCATGTCTCTACAAATGTCCCAATTTCGTTCCTTTATGTGGCTGAGTAATATTCCATTGTATGTATGTACCACATCTTCTCTATCCATTCTTCTGTTGATGGACATTTAGATTGCTTCCATGACCTGGCTGTTGTAAATAGTGCTGCAGTGAACACTGGCGTGCATGTGTCTTTTTGAATTATGGTGTTCTCTGGGTATATGCCCAATAATGGGATTGCTGGGTCATATGGTAATTCTATTTTTAGGTTTTCAAGGAATCTCCATAGTGTTCTCCATAGTGGCTGTATCAATTTACATTCCCACCAACAGTGCAAGAGGGTTCCCTTTTCTCCACACCCTCTCCAGCATTTACTGTTTGTTGATTTTCTGATGATGCCCATTCTAACCAGTGTGAGGTGACACCTCATTGTCATTTTGATTTGCATTTTTCTAATAATTAGTGATGTTGAGCAGCTTTTCATGTGCCTCTTGGCCATCTGTATGTCTTCTTTGAAGAAATGCCTATTTAGGTCTTCTGCCCATTTTTATTGGTTTGTTTGTTTCTCTGATATTGAGCTGCATGAACTCTTGATATATTTTGGAGATTAATCCTTTGTCTGTTGATTTGTTTGCAAATATTTTTCTCCCATTCTGAAGGTTGTCTTTTCATCTTGTTTATAGTTTCCTTTGCTGTGCAAAAGCTTTGAAGTTTCATTAGGTTCCATTTGTTTATTTTTGTTTTTATTTCCATTACTCTAGGAGGTGGGTTAAAAAAGAGCTTGCTGTGATTTATGTCAAAGATTGTTCTTCCTATGTTTTCCTCTAAGAGTTTTATATTGTCTAGCCTTACATTTAGGCCTTTAATCCATTTTGAGTTTATTTTTGTGTATGGTGTTAGGGAGTGTTCTAATTTCATTCTTTTACAAGTAGCTGTCCAGTTTTCCCAGCACCACTTATTGAAGAGGCTGTCTTTTCTCTATTACATATCCTTGCCTCCTTTGTCATAGGTTAGTTGACCACAGTTTATCTCTGGGCTTTCTACCCTGTTCCATTGATCTATATTTCTGTTTTTGTGCCAGTACCATATTGTCTTGATTACTATAGCTTTGTAATATAGTCTGAAGTCAGGGAGTCTGATTCCTCTAGCTCCTTTTTTTCCCCTCAAGATTGCTTTGGCTATTTGGGGTTTTTTGTGTCTCCATACAAATTTTAGGACTTTTTGTTCTAGTTCTGTAAAAAATGCCATTGGTAATTTGATAAGGATTGCATTCAATCTGTAGATTGCTTTGGGTAATATAGACATTTTCACAATGTTGATTCTTCCAATCCAAGAACATGGTATATCTCTCCATCTGTTTGTGTCATCTTTGATTTCTTTCATTAGTGTCTTATAGTTTTTTGAGTACAGGTCTTTTACCTCCTTAGGTTTATTCTTAGGTATTTTATTTATTTATTTATTTGTTGCAATGGTGAATGAAATTGTTTCCTTAATTTCTCTTTCTGATCTTTCATTGTTTGTGTATAGGAATTCAGGAGATTTTTGTGTGTTAATTTTTGTATCCTGCAACTTTACCAAATTCATTGATTAGCTCAAGTAGTTTTCTTGTGACATATTTAGGGTTTTCTATGTACAATATCATGTTATCTGCAAACAGTGACAGTTTTAATTCTTCTTTTCAGATACTATTGTTCTTAATGAGAATAATTCCAGAATAATATTGGGGATAGAAGCCATACTGCAGTGGACTGATGAGTGAGAGGATGTTAGGGAAGTAGAGACATTGAATGGAGATCTGTTGTAGAATTCTACGTAATCCATTTATTATTGACTTACTGAGAATATTGAAATGGCTTTCAGAGTTCAAGTTACCTTGAAATTTGAGCATTGGTGATACTACAGTATAAACAATGGAAACAAAGAGACAAGGGACTATATCTTTAAGACACTGAGAGAAAATTACTAACAGCCTAGAATTCTATTCCAAGTGAAAAAATATCCTTCCATGATAAAAGTAAAATGAAGTTATTTTTCATCAAGCAGGTCTCCATCAGCAGCAGATTCATATTATAAGAAAGGATGCCCATGAGGCAAAATGAAAATGATCTCAGATGAAAATTTATAAAGTTATCTGAAGCTCAGGATAAGACTGTCTTTCTACAGGGAAGATTTACCTTTGTATCTGTCAGGCAGTCAGAGAAATTAGCAATCTGAGATCACCTTAACCCAAGCTCAAGGATCAAGATGACTTAAAGTTGGACATCAGCCCCTGAGAGAGCTACTTGTAGTTCAAGACAAAAGCTACTCACTCCTTGAACTTTGAGCCAAATTTTCAGAAACAGCAGATGTCCCCAGGAGAAAAGTGGCCCTAATTGCCAAGAGTACCTGTCTAGGTTTCCACTTCTCCCCATTCTTGGCCTTCAATCCCTTGTTAGCTTTCTAATACATTCAAATAATATTTATCTACTTTTTCTGGTGTTTATTCAGGTTTTCTAGTGTCTTTAGCAGGAGAGTTAGGAGTTACTCAGTCCATTATTACCAGAAATAGAAGCCTGAATTTATGCTATGTAAATAACCAAATCACCAAACTTCAAAGTTGTAAATTGCAATAACACAGTCACATAAAAGGAGTGAGACCATAACACTAAAGTTGTCCTTGAATGTTGTACTTTTGCCAGAACTTTACCAGTATATAGCTTGAATGGGAACCATTTCTTTCAGGAGTGAAGCAAGATTTTCTGTCTTGCCTAATGGTCAGAATTTCTTTTTACTGGATTCTAAACTTCTACATAAGATATTGTTAAAATAAAAGAAAAAGAAAACATATTCAAGAGAGGATATACATCCATAGCCATACAATATCAAACTTTTTTTATCAGTTTCATATGATAAGCTACCACTATAAATGGAAAAACCTGTACTGATTTTTTTTCTGATTAAAAAAGTAAATATTTAAACAATAAAAATATAAAAAGTAAAAATATTGAATATAATCTTAATACTCATATGCAGTAGCAAGATACATTTTGTTACATTTTATTTCAGCTATTATTCTATGCTTGCATTATATTCTGTGTCCATGTTATACATTATATCTACTTAAACACACTTAAAATTTTCAAATAAATACAGCTGATTCACTTTGGTGTACCTCAAAAACTGGCACAACAGTATAAAGCAATTATATTCCAATAAAGAGCTTAAAAAATGTAACTATGCTGTGAAGACTCTTTCATACCTATTTTTTTCCTTAAAATTGTCTTGGCAATTTTTTTAAATCTTCATTTGGATCTAACTCATCTCTTTTAACAATTCCTCAGTATTCCTTATTTGAACAATTGTTATTGATGGTCTTCAGGAAATATGTTACTATTTTATAAATATTGCTCTGATACTGGGGATGGACTCTGTGCTGGTGTGGTGAGTGGACTTTAATGGGAGGAGTTTACCATAGGGGACAGCCCAGTAGGTGAGATCCATCAATAGGCAGCTCAAGGACCCAGTGAAGCAGTTTTACTCTGAAATATTCCAAGACTCTTGGACCCCTGTGGAGCCTGGGGTGGAAAGTTGGGGCTTACTCTGCTGTGGCCTCTAGCTGAGTTCCCAGAGTACTTCAGTTTACTCCTTACTGTCTCTCTCTCTTCTCCAATTCCTATTGGTTGGAACTTAGGGCTGTCCAACAAAGTTCAAACCTGCAGTTGCCAATAGGAAAGAAGGAAAGAGGGCAATAATGATGGTTAATAGGACTCCATGCTTCCACTTAGTCTTTTTTTTTCTTTTCATTTTGGATTTGTTGAGATGTTCTAAAGTTAGATGAGATGTTGCAAACCCGTGTCCCTGCTTTTACTCACTGTCTTTGCTGAAGAGCACCGTAGTAAAATACATGACTTAATACAAGCTGACCACCAGATGTAGTAAAAAAAAAAATAAGTAGTGGCCGGTCCTTCTGGGAGACAGACTCAGTGTAAGAGCTGTCTTTGCTTTACACCCTCCTGTGTGCCACTTGGGTATTTCCTGAGTCCTCTTTGAGAAAGCTAACCACTCACTTTATAGCATTCTTTTCCTTTCTAATGTTGAATAACAGGCTAATCCACATCAATCAACCTTTCCTTTAGTCTAGTTATTCTCCTTCACAAGTTCCAGAAAAAAAATTAATGTTTCTTGGTCATTGATGGCTTCTGCATTTTAGCAATGTTAGGCTCTTTTTAAAATTTGCTTTTCTATTTTTCATAATGTCAGTGGGAACTTATAGGGAATGCACAGATTAAAATCATTATAATATGAGACATTGGTTCTTTAAGTTTTAATGGGGAGGGAGGAGATGAAAATATCTAATGTCCTTGTTAGGAATGAACTGGCTTGATGGAATGTTGTTAATAGGAGTCATTGGTTTTTTGGTCATGCCAAAGGAATGCTAAATGGCTGTGTTGATATAAGGAGTAGGATACCAGGCAGAGAGGTAAATATGTATAAAATGTACATATATACATATACCTTTATATATATATGTGTATGTATATATATATACATATATATACACACACACACACACACACACAAACTGGAGACTTGCTTTCTTGACTTCAGTCTTGTGAAGAACAGATTCAGTAGTTGAATTACCCTGTGGGTAGAATTGTGATTATTGCTCTTTACTCTGTGGATAGAATTGTGATTTTTTTCTTTGTTTTACATACTATTTGAGATACATTCTATTTTAGATAGAATTTTGTTTTTTTTTTTTTTTAGGTACTAACAATTTATTGATAGATTCAAGAGAAGCTCTTCTTTGTCTGTCATCAGGATGAAGCCAATAATGTCATAATTAATTTTTTAAGAGCTGACTTTCTGAATTGGTTACCTTATAAGTTCCTCACCTAGACTTGGATAGAGTTTGGGTTGCTGCTGGCTGGCAGTGACTCCTGAAGGAGATAAGAAGGGAGTTGTACTGGCAGCCAAATGAATTTGTTCTTCATGTCCTATCCAGCTGAGTGCTATGTGATGTCAACTTCTAGTCCTTAGTTTGATGTCATCTTATAAGTTACTCCACACAAGTGTTCTGATTCCTCAATGTGTCTGACGAAACTTCTTCATGAATCTTTGATTATATGAACATTTGTATGTATTATATATTTTTTTCTGTGCCCAAACAGATCTTAGATGAACTTATTATACAACAAAACTATCTGGGGTCATTAATTAAAAGTTATTCCTGATGCCAGGGTCATTAATTTTTTTAGCTTAGTAGAATCTGTGGACCCCGCCTAGATCTCCTTCCTTGGGCTTTTGCACTCATACCCCAGCTGCTGACAGTGCTGGCCACAAATATATCACAGCTTTCACCACAATCCCACCTCCTAGCCCCCATCTCCTACCTCCAGTACCCTGAGAAATTTTTATCTAGTCCTAGCTCGTACTGCTTGCTGCACAACAGGCCAATAAATCAAGAGATGAGTTGTTGGGGCAAGGAATAGTGAATTTATTTAAATAGCCAGCAGACCAAGAAGATGGTGGGCTAGTGTCCCAAAGAACCATCTAGCCTGGGTTTGGATGCTGGTTTCTTTTTTAGAACAAAGATGGAGGAGAGGCGAGGAGGTAAAGGGGAAAAAAGGCAATAAATTGTTGCAAGTATTTCCTGGTTCTGGCAAGACTCCGGAGGGGATGTGTTACTTGCTTCTTTCCTGCAGCCATTCACACATGGGCTTGGTCAGGATGCTTCCTGTGAGCTAAACAAAGGTGTTTTAACTTACAGCTCAGGCAAGGAAGGCAAGGTTCCTGGAGATGGGCCATTTTGTGTACTTTAAGCTATAGGTAACATTCCTTTAGCAATTAACTTGTAGCAAGAGCAACAGAATACAAAGGGTAAAGTAAAAGAAACAGATCCAATATGGAGTCAGATTTGTTCTTCCCTATTACAAAATGCCCTTGGCTGATGGGAGCAATCTAGCCAGGGGGCCTGTGACACTCCTCACCCCACTTCAGGGATGGCATTTAGACTATGTCTGACTGATACAGGAGTACAGAAGTCTAGCTTTATTGACTCGAAAGGAGACAACACTGTGGTGAGATTTGTATTTCAGATTCCCAGCAATCTGCCTGGATCAGCCCAAGGCTAGACTTTACCTGAGACCACATTCTTTGTTTTGTTTTTTTTTCTTTCAGTTTTATTGAGCTATAATTGACCTACAGCACCGTATAAGTTTAAGGCGTACAGCATGATGATTTGACTTACATACATCATGACGTGATTATTATAAGTGTAGTGAATATCCATCATCTCATACAGATACAAAATTTAAAAAAATAGAAAAAAAATTCCTGGTAACAAGAACTCAGGATTTACACTCTTGAAAACTTTTATATTTAACTCACAGCAGTGTTAATTATATTTATCATGTTATACGTTATATCCCTAGAACTTATTTATCTTGCAACTGGAAGTTTGTTCCTTTTGACTGCATGCATCCAATTCTCGCTCCCTCACACCCTGCACTGTAATGTCTGATCTCTTTTTCTATGAGTTCATCTGTTTTTGAAATATAATTGATCTACAACACTATGCTAGTTCTTTTTTCATAACATAGTGGTTCAATGTTTCTATACATTTCAAAATGATCACCACAATAAGCCTAGTTACTAGGTGTCACCATGCAAAGGTATTACATAGTTATTGACTATATTCCCCACACTGTGCGTTTCCTACTCTTGAGCCATTGATTTTGCAACTGGAAGCTTGTGCCTCTTAATCTCCCTCACCTATTTCTTTCCTTTCCCACTTCCCTCCCTTCTGGCAGCTAACTGTTTGTTCTCTTTATCTATATTTTTTATGGCTGAGTAATATTACATTGTATTTACATGTGTGTGTGTGTATGTGTGTGTGTGTGTGTGTGTATACACACCACATCCTCTCTGTTTTTCTATTGATGAGCACTTAGACTGTTTCCATATCTTGGTTATTATAATAATGCTGAAATGAACATAGGGGTGCACATATGTTTTCAAACTGGTGTTTTTGTTTTCTTTGGAAAATACCCAGGAGTGGAAATGTTGGATCATTTGGTAGTTCTATTTTTAATTTTTTTTGAGGAATATCCATACTGCTTTCCATAGTGGCTGCACTGCTTTATACTCTCTGCTAGTGTATAAAGGGTTCCCTTTTCTCCACATCTTCACCAACACTTGTTATTTGTTGTCTTTTGGATGATATTTATTCTGACAAGTGTGATATTTTGGATAGTAACCCTTTATTGGATATAACATTTGCAAATACCTTCTCGTATTCAGTAGGTGGCCTTTTCATTTTGTTTATAATTTCCTTTGCCGTGCAGAAGCTTTTTAAAAAAGTTTGATGTAGCCCCATTTGTTTATTTATGCTTTTGTTTTCCTTGTCATATCCAAAAATATTACTAATACCAATGCTGAGACCACAATCCTCATCAGTTCTTTCTCCTTCCTTACACTCCTTCACTCCCAACCTTATACCTACTCTTGAAGAGATCTTCTTCTTCCATCTGAAACTCTGGATTGGGCTCTGTTTTCAAGGAAACTGACCTAAGATGGTACCAATGGTGGTCTGAGGAAGCAGACTCTGAGAATGAGATTCTGGAGCTAGAAACGTGACATTTGGCTTGTAACAAATACCTCATCACTGGTGGTAGGTAGATGGAGTTTGCATAGTTCTGGCATGTAGCACAGTGCAATTGCTAAAGCTGTCACTGAGGTCATCTGGGATAGGATATGGGAAAAAGGAGGTGAACTGGCTTGTGCAATATCTCTGGCATTTCAGAGGTACAAGAGAAATATAAATCATAAAGACTATGGAATTGAGAGGCTATTTCTAAATACCATTGATGCTTTGAAGAGATAAAACAACAGGCCCAAGGCAATCAATCAGCAACTTAAAGTCAAGTATGACAGTCAGAGGACCCCTCTGGCAGCTTTTATTTTTTTTTTTGTTGGATCATATGGTACTTCTATTTTTATTTATGTTTTTAAATATACATATGTATGTGTATATATATTTAAAGTTCATACTTTGTGTTTATTAGCTGCTTTTTTAAATTTTTTTTAATTTATTTTATTTTTTTGGGGGTACACCAGGTTCAATCATCTGTTTTTATACACATATCCCCGTATTCCCTCCCTTCCTTGACTCCCCCGCCTCGAGTCCCCCCCACCCTCCCTGCCCCAGTCCTCTAAGGCATCTCTGGCAGCTTTTAAAAGGACTTTCAACTCCTGCAGCTGAAGACCAAGCATAGGACTTAATTATAAGTAAAGTAAAGAGTAAAGCTTAATCTCAGCACTGGAAAGTTTTGTATGCTAAGGTCAGATAGCTGAAAGGCAAAGAAATGACACAAAAACTTAGTATAGGGTTATCTGAGTAAATATACATGTAAACCTTGGACTCCTGTATTCCCCTAAAACTTCTAGGCTTGTATAAGTGGTCCAATCCCCTTTACTGAAAGATAGAGCTTCTCCTACCTCTTGATTGAAATCTATGCAGAAAAATGAGGCAGATGCCTTACAAAATAATGCTACTGCTCCCTGCCCTGAATCTGCATCCTCCTTTCTTGGCCACATAACCAACTAAGATTATATCTCAGCTTAACTCAACTGTTAAAGTACTGAGTCCGCTAAGGGCGAGGATGGATTATATGCCAATAGAGTTGCAGACATGACTAATAAGTACAACAGTAACTAGGAGAGTATTCCTGAGAGTGGGTTCTCAAGGTGTTGATCAGGGTGGTGGGGTGGAATATAAAGCTGAAAAAGGGAGACTATTTTGTCAATATGGGAGCACCTTCTTTTGATACAGAACGTAACACTCTGAAAATGGTTCTAATGCACTGCTTGCAAGCTCCTTGGAAGCTTGAAAATCAGTGCCTTACATTTGGTGTTGTAGAGATGCCAAACTTCTGTGACAAATTGATGGAAGTGATCAAAGGCTCACAAAAGTGGGCATTCTAGAAAGGACTTACTGTGTAAACCTGAAAGCCCATCTGCTGATTTGGTTTCTTGGAAGAGCCTAGAGCACAGTCCGTTTATGAAGGGGATCATTTAGAAGCATCATTTAGAAGCCAATAGTGGCTGTACTTGTAGGCTGAGACTGGTTGTAGGAGAAATATTGTAACAGAATTGGGCTAGATAAATAGACAACCCTATTCTACATATTGTGTATGTAGAGTTGAGTATATACTCAATATATAGGAGTGCTACCTGTTTATTGATCTATCTACCTACCTACCTATTATCTATCATCTGTCTAAAATCAGATGAGATCAAGAATGAACATGCAGAAGGCTGAGATCAGCCACACTGATGGAAAGATATGATCCTTTGCCAAGTTTCCAGACCTGAACAGTTATTAGACACAGATTCATCAACTTAAGGAGAAGTCAGGTTCCCTTCGAAAGCCTTTGTAACATACAATAATGGTTCTCTAGTTCTTTCTGAAAGGGACATACAACAATATACTTGAGTAACTATATGCTGAGGAAAGGGGAATATCCAGACCTTTTGAGGTCTTTTCAGTACACTATCCAAGTTGATGCTGGTGCTCAAGGAACCAGGTTTACTTCCTAGTCAGTTTTTTGGTTTGGGAATATATAATCACAATGGACATACTTAGCAGTTGGCAGAGCTCTCTTATGGCTCCTTGACTAGTTCAATAGGAGCAACTGCAATGAAAGTGAAAGTCCACGAAACTGCCCCACTAACCCCTCCTCAGCCAATCTAACAAATCAAAAGCAATATTGTATCCACAGGGAAATGGAAGAGATCAGTGCTATTCTCAAAGTCTTAAAGTTGTAAGGATTGTGGTACCATTATATATTCATTTAATTCATCAATCTAATCCATGTAAAAATCAGATGTATCATGAAAGTTGACATTGAATTAACCATAAAGTTAACCAGTGGCAATCCGAATTGTGGCAACTGTGTCAGATATGAGCAGATTAACACAGCTTTGGATATGTGGCTATTGAGATTTGGAATACATTCTTTTCCATACATATAAAAGAAGAGGATCATAAGCAGTTAACATTGATGAGGGACAGAAAACATACACTTATTGCCCTTGAAGCTATGTTAAATCTCTCATATTTCATATATTGAAATTGTCTTGTAATGTATTTCAGTGGGGAATGGATCACCTGGATATCCCACAGAATATCATATTGGTTCAATATATTGTTGAACAAGAAGTGGCAATAATTATCGGCTCTTTGGTAAAACGTGTGTGCCCCAGAATATTTAGCCATGGCATCGTTCAGAGGGATGAGATTTCAGTGGCCTAGGACATGCAAGCACATCTCCAAAGTAACACAGGGTGGAAGATAGACTCTACTAATATTCAGAAGCTGCCTCAATGGTACAGTTTTTTGTTTGTTTGTTTGTTTGTTTTGTAGGGGAGTGTTCCAATGGTCTAGGTCATGACAGGGCATCCCCTCCCACATAAAGGACAAGTTATTGCAGCTTGCATCTCCTTCTAAGAATCATAATTCTTGGCAGACCTCTTCAGGCAGAATATTCTTCAATTGGGAATATTGCTCTAACCCATTCAGCATATGACCTAGAAGCTTCTGGATTTTAAAAAGACCTAGAACAAGAAATGACTCTGTGGTCCAGCTGTGGTTCAAGTAGCCCGCTACTAGCCATATGGCCAGGAAGACCTCATGCATACCTCGTACATACTCCATAAATACTGTTTTATGGTAGAAAATCATGATGTATGGAGACTCTGTCAAGGCCCAGTAGAAGAGCTGCAACTTAGGCTCCTGAACTTCTGGAGCAAGAACATGCTATATGCAGCAAAGAACTATATACCATTCTACAGATAACTGGTATGCTAGTGGGCCTTCCTAGAGATGAAGCATCTAACAGTGGGATCTCAAGTGACCCTGTTGCCAGAATTTCTCATCATGAGCTGGGTAATGTCAGATTACCAAGACATAAGATTGGGAAGGGTGGGCCCAGCATCAACCCATTATAAGATGGGAGCAACATATCCAGGATATGTAAGCTCAAGCAGGTCCAGAGGGCTCCTAGGGGCTGCACAAACAAGGTAGCTAGAACTCCCTGTTATCTATCACTTGCCTCAGCTCTTTACCAGTGGCTTTCTGATGGACACTGTAGTGAACTTCTCAGTACCCCCTTCAGTGGAGAGCCCAATGACCCATCTTCCAGGGGTGCTGTGAAGAGATACTCTTCAGCTCTCATATCTTCCAGGGATTGCCTCAGCTGCATAGAGCTGCCTCTGTCAGTGGTCATTACCAAGCAATGCAAATATAAAAGTCTGGTTACTTTGGCCTAACTCAGGCTAATTCTGAAGGGCCAATTTAGGTAACTACAAAAGATATTTATCCAGAGATCTCCATGGAGTTAGCCAAGGCTGCTTTAAAACTTGACTTCTTCCCAATCCTGCTTTCTTCTTCTCCCGTCCACGGGTGTTTATCTCAAGGGGACTCTTTAATAAACATCTAGTACTCCAAATACTAGACCTGAGTCTACTTCTATGGGAAGACATCCTGTGACAGACCTCATAGAGGTTCCCTGTGAGCAGGTGACAGAGGGGGATAAAAAATCTGGTCTTGGTTCACAGATAAGTCAGTATGTTGATGCAACCCTAAAATGAATAGCTGATGCATTATACTTCCACTCAAGTGTGGCTTTGAAACACAATGATGAAGGAAGGGAGACCTACCAGCTGGAAGGACTTTGGGCAGAACTCCTAGTTATTGTGTAAAGAGAGAAATGGTTTGAAGTAATAATAGTCATGAATTCGTGGACAGTGATGAATAATTTAAATGGTTAGTCAAGGGATCTAGAAGGAGCAATAGTGAGAGATCAAGGTTAAATGAAAATGTCTGGGAGGAGACATAGATGGAGTAGAAAAGAAACATGAAACTCTTTTTATTATACACCAAGATGGAACCTTTATAGAAGAAGCACTAAACAACCAACTGGACAGGATGACTTGGCCAATTATTACGAGTCAGCCTCTCTCTCTGACCATGACAATGATGGCATCATGAGCATGTGAATAGAGAGCCCATGGTGGGAGAGATGGAATCTATGTATATGCCCAAGAATATGTTCTCTGTCTCATCAAGATCTATCTAGCCAATTACTGCTCCTGAATGTTGACCTGTCAGCAACAGAGATTAGTGTTGAATGTGTCATATGATATCACCCTCCAAGGAGACCAGTCAGCTACTGGGTGCCATTTTTAAATGCAACTCTTTCTATCTTGAAAAAGGCAGAGTTTATCCTGACCAGGACTAACACATATGGGTTCACCTTTCTTTCCCACAGGACTTTGACCAATATCATATTCTGATTGTTCATGGAGTGTTTGACTTACTGGCATGAAATCCTGTGTAATAACATCTCACATTAAGAGATCCATTATTTTATTTTTGCAAAGAAGGTAGAGAAGTGGGCCCATGACTGTGGGAACCATTGATCTAATTAAATACTGTACTATCCAGAAACTGTTGTCCTAGCAAACTAGTACATATGGCTTTGGGAACTAAGGGGTGAAAGTAGGAGTGGCTCCA
This sequence comes from Hippopotamus amphibius kiboko, assembly GCF_030028045.1. NCBI lineage: Eukaryota > Metazoa > Chordata > Mammalia > Artiodactyla > Hippopotamidae > Hippopotamus > Hippopotamus amphibius. Next base: position 18,354,494 of record NC_080191.1, on the reverse strand, counting down.
CTCACTATAATTCCTTGGGGAATTTGTGCTTCCTGACCCTGAAACTTTAAGCTCTATATGTCTAGAGGAGCTGGCTTTCCAGATGGGGTCCTTTCCACCTGTGGACACAGTAAGATTCCTAGTAAATGTAAAGGTGCAACTGCTACCTGGTTGTTTTGGGCACTTAGTGCCAGTAGACCAGTAAACACAAAGCAGGAGTAACTGACCATTGTCTTCTTTGGGAGTCAGGACAGCTAGGAGCAGGAAAGAATGTGTTTGGTGCTTAGTTGATTCACTAGGGTGGGGGAGGGAAGGTATCTAGCTCCTCTCATGCTCATTTGCAACTGTGAATGGTACAGCAACCATAACCTTCCTTATGATGTTATTGTAACATGACAATGACATCACTGCTCAGCCCTCAGGGATGAACCCTCAGGGATGAGGGGTTCAACCCTCAGGGATGAGGCTCTGTGTTACTCCACTAGGTAAGCTACTGACTCCAGTGGAAGTGCCAGAGAGAGAGAGGTATATAGAAAGGGAGATAGAGGGGAGAGGTGAGTACTAGATTTTTTGCCATAAGACCAACTGCAACAGCTATTAAATTTCCTCAAGAGTTGTGATCACATACTGGCACAAAAATAGAAAGGAAGATCAATGGAACAGAACAGAGAACTCAGAGGTAAACCAAAGCACATATGGGCACCTTATCTTTGATAAAGGAGGCAAAGGAGGCAAGAATATACAATGGAAAAAAGACAGCCTCTTCAATAAGTGGTGCTGGGAAAATTGGACAGCAACATGTAAAAGAATGAAATTAGAACACTTCCTAACACCATACACAAAAATAAACTCAAAATGGATTAAAGACCTAAATGTAAGGCCAGACACTATAAAACTCCTAGAGGAAAACATAGGCAGAACACTCTATGACATACATCAAAGCAAGCTCCTTTTTGACACACCTCCTAGAATCATGGAAATAAAATCAAGAGTAGACAAATGGGACCTAATGAAACTTAAAAGCTTTTGCACAGAGAAAGAAACCATAAACAAGACAAGAAGACAACCCTCAGAATGGGAGAAAATACTTGCCAATGAAGCAACAGACAAAGGATTAACCTCCAAAATATACAAGCAGCTCATGCAGCTTCATACCAAAAAAGCAAATAACCCAATCCACAAATGGGTGGAAGACCTAAATAGACATTTCTCCAAAGAAGACATACAGATGGCCAACAAACAGATGAAAAGATGCTCACCATCACTAATCATTAGAGAAATGTAAATCAAAGCCACAATGAGATATCACCTCACACTGGTCAGAATGACCATCATCAAAAAATCTAGAACCAACAAATGTTGGAGAGGGTGTGGAGAAAAGGGAACTCTCCTGCACTGTTGGTGGGAATGTAAGTTTGTACAGCCACCATGGAAAACAGTTTGGAGTTTCCTTAAAAAACTACAAATAGAACTACCATATGATCCAGTAATCCCACTCCTGGGCATATACCCAGAGAACACCATAATCCAAAAAGAAACATGTACCATAATGTTCATTGCAGCACTATTTACAATAGCCAGAACATGGAAGCAACCTAAATGCCCATCAACAGATGAATGGATAAAGAAGATGTGCACATATATACAATGGAATATTACTCAGCCATCAAAAGGAATGAAATGGAGCTATATGTAATGAGGTGGATGGACCTAGATTCTGTCATACAGAGTGAAGTAAGCCAGAAAGAGAAAAACAAATACTCTATGGTAACTCATATATATGGAATCTAAAAAAAAAAAAAAAAAAAATGGTACTGATGAACCCAATGACAGGGTAAGCATAAGGATGCAGATGCAGAGAATGGACTGGAGGACATGGGGTTTGGGGGCGGGGGGCGAAGGGGACACTGGGACAAAGTGAGAGAGTAGCATAGACGTATATACACTACCAGATGTAAAATACATAGCTAGTGGGAAGTTGCTGTATAACAAAGGGAGATCAACTCGATGATGGGTGATGCCTTAGAGGGCCAGGACATGGAGGGTGGGAGGGAGTCACGGGAGGGAGGGGATATGGGGATATATGTATAAATACAGCTGATTCACTTTGTTGTACCTCAAAAGCTGGCACAAAAGTATAAAGCAATTATTTTCCAATAAAGAGCTTAAAAATAAAACAAAAAAACAAACAAAAAAAAAAAACCCTGCTTTATTGAGGTATAATTGGCATATAATAAATTGTACATATTAAAAGTAAAAAAAAAAAAGAATTGTGACCACAGAATCCTGGTGAACCTGTGCCTGAATAAGAGTAAATTTGATGTAAGAAAGAACTGCATTCAAGTGGATACTGCAGATGCTCAGTCCAGATTCCCCTTACTGACCCTTTTATTGTTCCCCATCTGCTGGGAGTGATGGCTACTCACAGCTCACAGCTGCCCCCTTCTCTGGAGATTTGCCCTCAGTTGAGGTTGCTGCCTCACCCAGCAGGTTACACACCTCCCACTATCCAGGGGTGGCCACAGCTAATGACCCCCAAAATATGGGGTACAAAAGGCTGGCTCTCTTGTCTCAAGGAGGGACATCTTTGTGGTGCAATTTGTGCTTCAAACTTGCATTCCACCCATGTTGAGGATCAGGCCAAGGTTAGACTTTACCTGAGACCACATCTTTGTTCAGTTCTTTCTTCTCATGTTTTTATCCCTCCTTTGCAAGCTTTGCCTAAAAATCATGCCCTTAATACAACTTGTATGTCCAGATTACTCTCTTAAGTTCTGTTTCTAGGGTACTGGACCCAAGACAGTTAAATTAGTAATAAAATAAATTCAAGCGAACATATTAATAATTTTCACTTGATAGAGCTGCTTTTCTTGATAGCAGCACTCTGCTATCCCTGTGTGGGTATACAGTGATATGAGGCATAGCCCCTGCTTTCCCTGAACTCATCATGTAGTTTGGAAGTAAAAGTATAGGTGTGTGCACAACTTAAACTTGCAACTCAGTGCTAGATAGTACTAAATTGACAAGAGGTAAAATTGGAGTTTGGAAAAAAAAAAAAAGGAGTGTCTTCCTCAGAGAGTTACATACTTGAAAGTAACTCTCAAAATGCTTGTTATGTGAAAGAATTTTCACTACCATAATTTGAAAATTTGTGTAAGGTTAACAATATGGACTAAAGTGATAAAGTCAATGAAATGTTGTTAATTCACTGCATTAATGAGTTGAAATAAAGCATACACATTTCCAAAGTATTAGCGTCTGGGCTGATGATCTCATGCTATAAGGTATTTATTCAGAACTGAGCTGAAGCTCAAAGGGTAATACCCAGATGCTGCTGTACACCAAGATGACAAAGCATGTTGCTTCCCTTCCTCGGTAACTGTCAGATAGCAACCATAGGGGGCAATGCAAGCTCAGCAGTAGCATTCTCAGCTCCCTGTCTGCACCAGCTGAAACTGTCTTTTCAAGGCTTTGCTGCTTTATTACACTTGTTTGAAACGGGCTGAATCTTTACAGTGTCACAATGTCTTAAACTGCATAATTACTTTAAGGTTTGGGGCAAGCCATATGTAGAAATGTAAAAGAGTTAAATGTAAAGAAAAATGTTTTATAAAGATATAAAGAGTAAATGGGGAGGGAGGGGGTTTGAGTTTACAGTTGATACAAAAGTAGAACAGAAGTTTGTACCTAGTACACAGGGAATCTAATCTGCTCCACTAATTTTTGTCTGTCAAATTCCTGTTTTCTGAAAAGACAAGTCTGTGGAAAAGCAAACTGATTCTTATTTAAATTTTGTTATATTTCTTAATGAAGTTGGTGTCTGAATATTGTGAATGAAGAGACAGTTGTTGAACAAATAAAATGGTCCTCATAAATCATATCAAGAGACATATGCATTTCATATATTTTTGTACCCTTATTTTAAGATTCCAGAGTTAATGTACCAACATATGAATATTGATGCATATTGATGAGTATGATTTTCCTGCCCATCATTATAAAAATACCTTTCCTAGTTGAACTGTTAATGAAATGATGAGAAAATCTGAGGTGAACATTAGCAGTCTACCTTCATTTTGTTTCATCAAAAAGAATCTATTTTACAATTACTATTTACTTGCAATAACCTGCAGCAGAAAATGATTTAATGTTCAATATGTGCATTAAAATGCACTTGCTTTTTTAATATGTAAAACCTGATGGAAATTTCATTTAAGCACAATTCCTGTATCACAGATTTTAAGCAAAATGAAAGGAAGTTAGGGTACCATTTAAACATGGCTATAAAAATAATTTCTTTCAGTGGCTAGAGGGAAGGAAGGATTGGTCAAAGTAATTTTTATCTTCGATGGGATTCTCCACTAGTCTGCTTTCTTATTTGGCTTAATGCATGCCACAATAATCATGCTATTTCTTCCTAGCAGTTTTCTAGCTCTCAGTAATAAGAGTAATTGCATGGTGTTTATATTCTAAAGTGCCTTTTCTCACTAAGCTCAGAAGTTCTTTCTGAGTATTAATTCTTACAAGGTTTTTGTGTGGCACACAGGCATGTGTATTATTATCTTGTTATTCCCCTTTTAACAACAAGGATAGTAAGGCACATATGCGGTAAATGATACACAAGACAGAGTAAGTGTGCCAGAAACAGATCACAACCTGACTTCCAGTTCACAAGCCAGGCCATGCTTTCTAAGAATTATTAATACACTTGATGATTGAATCCTAGCAATTTGTAGCTATCTTTTAAGTCCTTGTTTTCATTCCTAGAATGTTAACATTGATAAGAAGGAAAAATGTAATAACTTGGAGTAAGTTAATTCTGTTGCACCCTGGATAATATAGAAATTGTTAACAAGCAAGTTGTAAATAACTGCAGTAATAGGAATGTTATTGAAAATAATTTGAAGTGCAAATGTTTAATGGCACAGGTGTAAAATTAACACAAATAAAAAAAAACCTTTTTAATAAGAGCCAGCTTAGAGGCCTCTAGAAAGAAAAAAAAACTAGTTATGTAATTTGAGTGTAGACTCATAGGTGTTTAAATTTATGGGATAGGCCCTTACCATGTAAGAGGTTTCAGACTCAAAGTGAATTCCAGCTGGTAGACTTATCCTTTCTAAAGGGTATCATTGCTTGTGTCTGTAACTGGATAACTTTTAAATCATGAAATCCCACTTCTGCCAGTCATTACTACAGAGAAATTTCTTCACACGTACACAAAAAATTTATTGGTTGAGGCTCAAAGATATTCAGGTAGGTCTGGAACATGATATATACTCAGTATATGTCGTTTAGCAAATACATGAATTTTCTTTTAAGAATTCTTACCCAAATTATTTTAATCTTTTTAAAATGTGATAATAGTATCACAATTATATATACATAATAAATATATATATATAATATATATGTTAAGCTTTCTTTTAGAGATATCTAAAAGATATTATCTATTCTTCCATTTACATATGAAATAATTTGAAATTTCTGACTTGCTTAAGCATAAATCTGGAGGGTATGAAGGGTATATGAATCAAGATTGACCATGATTTAAATATTGTTAAAGCTGTATGATAGTTGTATGCGGAATCAAGTATATTCTTTACTTTTGTTTATGTTTAAAATTTTCTATAATAAAAATATTTTAAGTATAAAAGTTATATCCATATATATTAGGTAAGAGATTATTTTAAGTCTGTTATAAGAAAATACGTCTCACCTTTCTGGAATTCAGCTGTATGGGAACCTCCTCTATCTAGAGCATGGTCACGGAGAGTGATGTCAGCATCATGGTGGTATGAGAAGCTTCCTTTCCTTCTCTCTTTCAGTCTACAACTAGTAAGACATCCATAACTCAGCAAAGTTTCCTCTGCTCAATGCAGTAGGACAACGGAGAGGTTCACATGTCTGTATATCTGGAGGTGGATGGACTTCAGAAAAGACAGAATGGGGAAACAGTGGAGGCAGAGCCTATGATCCTGGCACCTGTGGCCACAGAGATGGTGGTGGTGCCCACAGACTTGACATGGTGGTGGTGCCCCCAAACTTGACTAATCCAAAAGCAGTGGAGGCACCTTTGATGCTGACACCCACCCCCCCATTATCCCCATCACCTCACTGTGGTAGCAGTACCCGCAACCCAGGAGAACTTGGATACAGCAGAGGCCATCTCACTGTCCCCAGCGGTGACACCAGTGTCAGCAGTGACCCTGGTAGCAGCTAGGTACCTGTGACCCCAGAGGCACAAACAGAGACAACAAGGTCACCAGTGATGCCTCTGGCAGAGGTGGTGGTTAGAAAGTGACAATTCTCAAATATAGGAAGAGGCAGCTCAGGTAAGAGAAACCAAAAACTGTGAGATAGTGCCACCTACTGAAAAACAAAAGAAAAGCCTCTAATTACCAACCTGTTGAATTGTAGCATCAAAGTAAAAAAAGTTTTACCTAAATAAGAAATGTGTTTGCTATTTCAAATGAGCCGGCAGAGGAACAAATCATCAAGCACCATGAAAAACCATGGAAACATGGTATCACAAAAAGAAAAAAAATTACAATTCTCCAGAAGCCAAACTGAAAGTCACATAAGTCTGTGATCTAACAGAGAATTCAAAATAACTATCATGAAGAAATTCAACAAGCTACAAGGAAACTCAGGCAGTTCAATGAGCTCAGGAATAAAGTTAATGAACAAAAGTGATGTTACTGAAGAGTTTTAACTCTAAAAAGTAATAAAACAGAAATTCTAGAGCTGAAGAAATCAATAGATAAGATGAAGAATGCAATGGAAAGCACTGAGGATAGAGCAGACCATATAAAATCAGAGAGAATCAGCAAGCTTAAAGATTTATATCTTTTCAAGTAGAATCTTCATTTTAAAAGTAAAGAAAGAAGGGATAGGAGATGATACTCCCAGCATATGGCAGACAAGAGGAAACCAGGGTAGCCATATTTATATTAGACAAAATAGACTTCAAGCCAAAAAAGGTAGCAAGAGACAAAGATGGACATTGTATATTGATAAAGGGAATAATCAATCAAAAAGATAGAACACATTAATATATGTGCACCTAACATAGGAGCACCAAAATAGATAAAGTGTTAACAGACCTTAAAAGAGAAATCAACAGCAAAACAATAATAATAGGGACTTTAACACCTCAGTTATATTAATGGATAGATCATCCAGACAGAAAGTCAATGAGGAAACATCAGTCTTAAATGAAACATTAGACCAGATGAGCTTAATAAATTCTAAAGAACACTCCATCCAAATGCAGCAGAATACACATTCTTCTCAATGCACATGGAATAATCTCAAGGATAGAATATATGTTGGGACCTAAAACAAGTCTCAATAAATTTAAGAAGATTGAAATAATATCAGACATCTTTTTTGACTACAATGGTATGAAACTAGAAATCAACTATAAGAAGAAAGCTGGAAAAATCACAAATATGAGAAGACTAAACATCCTGCTACTGAACAACTATTGAGTCAAGGAGATATCAAAAGAGAAATAAAAAAAATCCCTGAAGACAAATGAAAATAAAAATATGACATACCAAAATCTATGCGATACAGCAAAATTAGTACTAAGAGGGAAGCTTATAACAATACAGGCCTACCCCAAGAAAAAGGAAAAATCTCAACTAAACAATCTAACCTTATACTGAAAGAAACTAGAAAAAGAAGAACAAATGAAGTCCAAAATCAGTGAAAGGGAGGAAATAGTAAAAACCAGAGTGGAAATAAATTAAACAGAGACTAAAAAGACAATAGAAAAGATCAATAAAACTAACAGCTAGCTCTTTGAAAAGAAACACAAAATTGATGACTTTTAGCTAGACTACTAAGAAAAAAAGAGATGATTGAGATAAATAAAATTATAAACAAAAGAGGAGAAATTACAATGGCTACCACAAAAATGCAAAGAATCGTAAGAGGATACTGTGAACAGCTATACACCAACAAATTAGATAACCTAGAAGAAAGGGATAAATTCTTAGAATCATACAAATTTCCAAGACTGAATCATGAAGAAATAGAAAATCTCAATAGACTGATCACTAGTAAGGAGATTGAAACAGTGATCAAAAACCTGCCAAAAAACAAAAGTCTGGGATGAGATGGTTTTCAAGGTGAATTATACCAAACAATCAAGGAAGATTTAATGCCTATCTTTCTCAAACTCTTCCAAAAAATTGAAGAGGTGGGAATGCTTCCTGACTCATCTTATGAGGCCAATATTACCCTTATACCAAAACCAGACAAATACAACACCAAAAAGAAAATTACAGACCAATATCTCTGATGAACATAGATGCAAAACTCCTTAACAAAATATTAGCAAACTGTATACAACAATACTTTAAAGAAATCATACACCATGATCAATTGGGATTTATTCCATGAACGCAAAGATGGTTCAACATCTGCAAATCAATGTGATATACCACCTTAATAAAATGAAAGATAAAAATCATATGATCATCACAATAGATGCAGAAAAAGCATTTGGCAAGATTCAATACCCATTTATGATAAAAACTTTCAATAAAATAGCTATAGAAGGAACATACAGCAACATAATAAAGGCCATGTATGACAGACCCACAGCTAACATCATACTCAATGGTGAAAAACTGAACGCTGTTCCTCTAATATCAGGTACATGACAAGGATGCATACTCTTGTCACTCTTATTCAACATGGTATTGGAATTCCTAGCTAGAGCAATTAGGCAAGAAAAAGAAATAAATGTCATTCAAAGTGGAAAGGAGTAAAATTGTCACTATTTGTGAATGACATAATTTTATGTATAGAAAACCCTAAAGACTCCACCAAAAAAGATTAGAATAAATTACAGTACAGTTGCAGGGTACAAAATCAATATACAAAAATCTGTCGGGTTTCTGTAAACTAACAACAAGCTAGTAGAAATAGAAATTAAGAAAGCAATCTCATTTGCAATTGCAAAAGAAAGAATGAAATACCTAGGAATAAATTTAACCAAGGAGGTGAAAGATCTGTTTGCTGAAAACTATAAGATGTTGAAAGAAATAGAAATACAAAGAATTGGAAAGATATTCTATGCTCATGGATTGGAAGAATAAACATGTTAAAAATGTCCATACTCTCTAAAGCAATCTATAGATTCAGTGCAATCCCTATCAAAATACCAATGATTTCTTTTCACAGAAATAGAAAATTCTGACATTTGTATGAAATCACAAAAGATCCTGAATAGCCAAAGCAATCCTGAGAAAAAAGAACAAAGCTGGAGTTATCATAATCCTCGATTTTAAATCATAATACAGAGCTATAGTAGGATAGCTATCAAAACAGCATGGTGTTGGCAGAAAAAGAGACACACCGATCAATGCAACAGAATTGAGAGCCCAGAAACAAACCCACGCATATATGAATGCCTAATTTATGACAAAGGAACAAAGAATATACAATGGAGAAAGTACAGTCTCTTCAATAAATGATGTTGGGAAAACTGTACAACTACATGCAAAAGAATGAAATTAGACCATTATTTTATGCTATACACAAAATTAACTCAAAATGGATTGTAGACTTGAATGTAAGACCTGAAATTGCAAAACTCCTAGAAGAAAACATAGGCAGTATACTCTTTGATGTTGGTCTTAGCAGTATCTTTCTGGATATTCCCTTGCCTGAATAAAAGAATAAACAAGTGGTACTACATCAACTCAAAAAGCTTACCCACAGCAAAGGAAATCATCCACAAAACAAAAAGACAACCTATAGAGTGGGAGAAAGTATTTGTAAATCATTTATCCAATGAGGGGTAAATATCCAAAAAATATAAAGAACTCATATAGCTCAACAACAACAAAACAAACAGCTCAATTTAAAAATGAGCAAAAGATCTGACTAGACATTTTTCCAAAGAAGACATACAGAGGGCCAGCAGGCATACGAAAAGATGTTCAACATCACTAATTATTAGAGAAATGCACATAAAAACTACAATGAGATATTTCATGCTCCTTAGAATGGGTTTCATCAAAATATAAGAAATAACAAGTGTTGGAGAGAATGTAGAGAATTTGGAACACTTATTCACTGATGGTAGGAATACAAATTGGTATAGCCACTATGGAAAACAGTGTGGAAAAGCCTCAAAAAATTAATGATAGAACTGCCATATGATCCAGCTATTCCACTTCTGGGTATTTATCTGAAAAACATAAAAACACCTATTCAAAAAGATATATGCACCCCTATTTTATTGCAGCATTATTTACAATTGCCAAGATATGGAAAAAACCTAAGTGCCTCCTGACAGATGAATGGATAAAGAAGATGTGGTGCATATATGAATGGAATAATACTCAGCCATAAAAATGATAAAATCTTGTCATTTGCAACAATATGAATGGACCTTGCGATTACTATGCTAAGTGAAATAAGTTAGACAAAGACAAATACCTTATGATTTCATGTGGATTATAAAAAAAAAAAAAAACCAAGACAAAATAAATGAACAAACAGAACAAAACAAACACACAAATACAGAGAACAGATTGGTGGTTATCAGAGGGGAAGCAAAGTAGGGAGAGGGCAAAAAAGAGTAAAGGGGGCCAACCAAATGGTGATGGTTGGAAACCAGACTTTTGATGGTGAACACACTGTAGTGTATAGAGAAGTTGAATTATAATTTTGTACACATGAAATGTATGTAATGTTATAAACCAGTGTTACCTCATAAAGAAAACAATAAATAAAATATAGCTGAATGTATGGAAAAAAAGAACATAGTCAAGAAATAAAACATACTCACGAGAAAGGGGTCCCTCAGAAGTCAATATGAATATCATAAGATAATGTACTGACACATAATATTATTTGAAGCATTCTAATAAAAGATGCTATTTAACTAGGTTAAAAGAATTAATAGTTTGAGCATTCATAGACTTAGGGTCAAATACTTATGCTAGAATTTACTAACTTTGTAATTTATTTCAATTCTGTAAGTTTCCATCTCATATATAAAATGGATATGATAATACCTATCTTAAAGGGTTTTAATGAAGCTTGCATGGATTAAGATTTTGCCTGTTACTTGCTAAGTGTTTTATAAATGGTAGCTAAAAGTTGTAAGCTTGATTATCTCATTTTTGAGACCACTCAAAAGTAAAGTCAGAAACAATTATATCATTTTCAATGAAGGATGAGACCCTTTCAGAGCACCTTGTAGGAAAACATGGTCAGAAAAATCCACAAGAAGAAATAAGCTACTTTATAAAGGCAAGAGTTGAGTCTCTTTCAGTATGAGGACCCAAAACCCTGCATTCCTTGCTAATGCTTTTGTATGCCTTTGCATTACAACATGGGGCAATAAGTAAGATAGTGATAGTAGAGAATTAAGAGCAGTTAACACACAAACCTGAAATCTCTGGGGCTAAACACACTAAAAGTTTGTTTTCTACTCCTGTCACATTCCATTGTAAGTCAGAGGTTTCACCTGGGAAGTTCTTCACTCATACTCCTTTCTCTTGGCTCCATCACACTCTTGAATATCCTTGAAATTCTCTGATGGATTCACTTCATTTGTTCAGTCAGTGCCTAAAGGAAAAAAGATTGTGTGAGATAGTTTAGGGGTCATGCATGGCAATGAAATTCATCTTTTTCTTCTACATTCTATTAGCCATATCCCCAGCTGGCTACAGGGATCTAGGAGATGTAGTCTTCCTGTGTATCCACAATGTGAAGACCATAGAACATTGTCTCTGCTACAGTAGACAATGAAAGAAGAATCTCACCAGTTCTAGGAAGTTTTATATAGAAATAAGGTGAATTGTGTATCCACATGTAATCTCTGCTGGACTGTAACGTCTCTGAGCCTGGGAACATGACTTGGTCATTTTTTACTTCCAGCTAGTGGTCAGTAAATATTTTAAGGTAAATAGTAATTTTGTTAAGTAGATTAATCCAGAAAGCCTAGTTTTTTAAAGATTTTGTATCATTTTATATTTATGGCATTTCAGTTTGAAAATAAGTCTGTAGGGTGTTGAAGCCAAAATAAGTTGTAACAGGAACAATTCAGTGTACTCTTGAATACCTTTACACATTAGTTGAATAATAGAATCAATATAATTTTCTGTATTTAAATATTAGAAACATTTGGACATTTTACTGGACTGCAAAATTATGACCTTACTCCTTGGGCTGGAATTTGCTTAAAGATAATATAAATAAATGTGGATTATATAAGATTATGAAAAAGCAATCTAAGAGTATTTTATAAAAAGATTTGTTGCCTGCCTCCAAAAAATATCTGAAAAAAAGTTCATTTTTCTAAGTATTCCTTTCCTTCCTAAATCTGGAATTTTAGAATTGAAAGAGAACAAGTTCCAGTCTCCTTATTTTCTTTTGGTGGTCAAGAGAGAAATGAGAAGAATTTAATTCATTTACAAAAAAGTAAATAAATGTTTTAAAATTTATTGGCACAGGAAGCGTAGCAGAATGGATAAATATTGCAGGAAGTAGATATGCAAGCTTGGTGACCAGATAGAAGAATCATTCCAAGACATAATGACAGACTCAACAGTGGTTCATTGTTTGGCAGTGAGACTTTGGACAATACCCTCAGGATAAACTACTCTTCATGCTAAAGTCATTTATAGATCTCAGGCTTGGGGATGACTCAGACCACTGATGAGAATTATAGACAGTGACATAATTTTGAAAAAAGATATTAGAGTGGAATAAATGAGTAAATGTTTTTGTAAGTAACAGTGACAACAATAAAACAATAATAAAACCATTAAGATGTAAGGGTTACACTGGAATGTACTGTAGATGTTGCTCTAGATATTTTTTCCATCTCTGGTGAATCTTACTTCAGGTCGATACTTTTGTCTCCTGTCTACAACACAGAATTAAAAGAAAAGTGATTTACAAAATGCCAACAAAAATTATTGCTGAACATAGTTATTTTCACTTATTTGAAATATAATGGTCTCTGAACCTCAGTGAAATTTGGAAAATGCTGGGAAACTATCAAGAAAGTAAATAGAGATATTTTAAAGTCATAGCTAAAAATAGGTGATTTTTTAAGACTTTAGATTCAGTACTGTTTTCTTAAAAATTCAAAACCGTATTTGTCAAAGTTCTGGCATAAGGCATCTGAGGAAGTTGCTGCCAGAAGATTTTTACTCATCTCGAAACAAACAAACACAAAAGAAAACAATGGGCTTGGTAATAGATATTGTGTTTGATATGAGAGATTGGTTGTATATATTCAGTAGCAATGGAAATCAGTGGAAATTCTAAAATTTATGAAATAAAACACATTGTTGACTTTGTTTTTTTCCAAATTGAAATCATTGGTTGGGCTTAATGGCAGTTGGCTTCTTTAAAGTAACTAAATTGACAATCAAAAAGTGAAAGCCTGTTTTTAAGTTCTTTTCATGTCTTTCACCACCTAAAACGTATCTATGCATAATGAATTTTAAAATGCATGCTTTTTATATCCTCTTCCACAATTATCATTTACAGATTTTAACTCCAGAAAGGATCTCTGAGAATTAATTTCTAAATACTGCTTACGCTGTGCGCTTGCATGGGCACATACACACACACAGACATACATTTTAAATGTGCATCAGGAAGATGTATTAGGGTTATGTCTTTATACTAACTAAATTATTTAACATCAAAGATTAGTCTTTTTTCAAATTTTATTGAAATTAAGCAATATCTTAAAGAAGTCCTTTAGACAGCTTACACAATCTAAAATACCTTCATTTTCGGTCTCTGTGGAGTTAAGCGGAACCCAGTGTACTGCCTTCTGCTTTCTTTCATGAATAGAATTTAGTTGTACTAAGCTAATGGTGCAAATTTACAGTATCCATAAAAGCACTGTTATTGTATTGCTGTGCCTAATGCATTAGGAGGAGAAGACCACTTGGCAGACACCACATATCTACAAACGAACAAAATGCACTAAAATCAAAATTGCATTACTTTTGTCAATAATTTGTGTTATAATTTTATGGCAAAAATTAATGGAAAGGATTCCTTAAATAAAAATGGGTCTGACGTTTTCCTTTTGTTGTTGCTACCCTGATTGTATTTACATCCAGTCATTTATTGCCCATTAAAGAAGTAATGCTATGTTAATGTAAGGGGGAAAAATCAATGCTACTGAGATCAGTAGCTGTGGGGAAACAGTGCAGCAGCTGGTTTGCAAACAGCGAGCCCATATAGATCAATGAAATTACAAGCTAAATCTGCTGATGCTCACAAACTGCTCCAGCAGTGTGCTGTCTAACCTTTTTCAAGTTCAAGAGCTCTAGAATCCCAGTGATAACTAAATGGAAAGCAGGGCAAAGGCAACCAGGAGACAGTGATAATGCATGTGGAGTATTTACTGTGATATGTGATGTTCTACTTTTGCAGCTACCAGAATAACTACATACTTTTAACCTGTAGAAAAGCTCTATAATCTGTAAATGAGCCACATAGGGAGCTTTCACATCCCAGAAAATCTTTACCTTAAAAGGGTTCCTTGACCTGGAACATCAGAAGTCTCCATGATACTTCACAAATAGGCTTGTTGAGCTAAATTCCAGAAACTATTAATCTGTGAGCTAATGTTGGCATTCTAGAATATGTGATGTGTTGGATTTGGTGACTTATTGCAGTCTCTAAAATTTTCTTTATTTTAAGGTATTGTTATATACATTGAGCCTAAGCTTTTTCGATAACAAATCACTAATCAGATACATACACATTTAATATTTGAAAAAGACAAGTTTTCCATCTCAATAAACTGATTTTTAGTGTCAATTTAAATGACAGTAGTGTTTTTTCCTTATAAGTATTGAATTTTCAAATTTCCTTTTAGCTAAGCCTACCATGGGCACTCGGTGTATTTTAACTGTATTTCCTAAGACACACAAAAACTTCAACATAAGGAATGTTAATTGACACAATGAGAGGGAAGTCAGTATTCACAGAAGAGAACCATAACAACTTGTTGATGGATTAAAAAACACTAAGCTAATTCTGTTTAAAACTAGAAGTGATCTTTGACATTGACACACAGAAGTGGTTTTCCTGTCACTTAGAAAGGATAAATGACTTTCCCAAGATCACACATCTATTAAATGCTAATATTGGAACTGAGATCCAGACACTTCTAGGTCAATGGGCAGTGCTGTCCCCACCACAGAATGCTACTATTAACATTGATTTGGGTGGGGCAAAAGGAATAGAATGTAGAAGGGAGAAGAAAGTAGAATGAAGATTTGCATGGGAGGCTTTTTCAAGTGTATACAGACATAATAAGAACACTAAAATCATATGGAATAAAATTAATCATAAAATATTATTCCTATTTAGTCCAGTTGTTGACAAGAAGAACAAAAAGTTGTTTACCCCCTTCCTTCCTCTCTCCCTCCCTAAATCAATTAAAGAAAATGCAAAACAAAACCAGTGGTTACAGGGCCAACCTAAGTCAAGTCTGTCAGCAAGGCTGACCACACTCCATCTCCTCAAACATGCGCTGCGTAAAGATGTCCTGAGAGGCACAAGACGTGCTTTCTTTGAACCCTAGTTCAGTAATTATATTGATTTAAATCATTCTGTCTGTCTCAATTCTCTAAGATAGTGACATTAGAGTGACATGATCTTTATGGGACTGGATAACTATGTAACAGCAGAAATCTCAGCCAAATAGCACAATTGGCAACTCTCATAATTCAGGCTCCTTATTTAAATCTACCTTCATTTTTACATTCAAAATCACTTCCTTTGTATGATTTGTTAAAAATTAATACAATTTTTAGTGGATGATATAAACAGGAGTTATTTTCTTTTCCATATAAAGAATACTCACTTGAGATAAATTGTTAAATTTTAGGGTATATACATTTAAAAAATAATGTCAACAATAAGCAGAGTGTAGACACTATCTCCTAAGTAATTTTAGAAAAGCTGAATGTGAGCAATACCTATATTTACCACTAATATTTTAGGTAGTGTGACCTCTGCCAAATACACCAAGTGATACAATTAAAAATTATAATATTTTAAAATATCTTATTCTCATATCTTCAGATTTTCAAAATATGTTCATTTCTTCATTTTGGTATCCTAATGAATACTATGAAGCAAACAGATTGAATATTATTACCTCCAGTTCAGAGAAGAATACAAAGAGGCTAAGTCAACTAATCAGAGATGAGAACTCAACTCTTGGGAGCAAACTCCATTATTTTATTATTGCTACTCTTTTATACTTTGAGTCGTGATATATGAAGTAAGCAAAAAACTGAAGGATGAGATGAAAAATTTGCTCCTCATACTGTATGATTATACTTATGATTCTGACCCAGAAAGAAAAAGACACTCAGGGTCTTTAAACTCAGGTAACAGAGTAAGTCCACATTTCAAAAATAATTTTCCAGGACTTTTTAAAGAGCAATGTATTAATATGTGGCAGAGCATAACAGAGTTATTGTAGTCTTCACAAGGAAGACAAGATATAATTAAATGTACAATCATGCTTTACTGTAGCTATAGAGGATGGTTGAGGAAGCAGATGGAAGTTATCATGGAGTTTATTATACCTGCAGCATAGGGAAAGTATTTCCAAATAATTTTCTACCTGGAGATTTTCCTTTTCCCAGCTAAAAGCCAAAATAGTATCATCTCCTACCACCATCACTAAAGTGTAGAGATGTGCAGGGCAGGTGGACAGAGGATAAAGGAAAAGCAGTGGCTATAGCTGACAGACAAGATCTAGACAAAAACAACAGAATAATAAACTAAAGAGAACACAGGCAGATACTTTTTTTTTTAATTTTTTTAATTTTTTTTAGCATTTTGTTTTTTATTTTTTTATTTTTTTTTGGGGGGTACACCAGGTTCAATCATCTGTTTTTATACACATATCCCCGTATTCCCTCCCTTCCTTGACTCCCCCCCCCTCGAGTCCCCCCCACCCTCCCCGCCCCAGTCCTCTAAGGCATCTTACACAGGCAGATACTTTCTTTTAGTACATTAGACAGATACTTTCTTTCGGTACATTAATGATTAATGGTTTTATAAGTTCTTTTTTCATGCGGATTAGTTAATATTAGATATATAATTTGTAATAATAATTGGTATGTTTGTTTAAGTTAACTCTGTAAAATGCACATAATTCATTTCACAGTGAGGCTTTTTACTTAATCTCAACTAATCCATTTGTTAACATTATGCAATTCTGAATTAACATAATCTATTAAGAATGGTTAAAAAAAAGAGAGAGAGATCTGAATTGGGTAGACACCATTATATAACTGTAATCACAATTGCGATGTTGATCAGAAAAAGACCAGAAAATCTGCCCTCTTTCAGCATGCTGTCTTAATAAGACCTCATCCTTTCTGATTGTGCCATTCTTCCTAGTTTTAGAAAATAAATCATCAAGATTTTTTTTCCAATACTTTCCACATTACAAGACTCACTGGTGGAATGATTAAATTAAATGATGGTATGATATGTAGCTCTAACCAGTGTGTGTATGTGTGTGTGAGTGGGGGGGGGGGGGTTGCAAATAAATGTTGGTTAGAAATTGACCTAGATGTCACATTTACAGATTTAGTTCTTTTAAAAAATTTGTGTCAACCTTATATAAATACACTACATCTAATTTGATCATTTTTGACAGTTGTTTACACCCATGAAAACCTCCGCAGTTAAATACAGAACGTTTCCATCACCATCAATAGATTCCCTGTGTCCCACTGTCCTATTGGGAACCATTCCTCCTGCCACTCACAACTTCAGGCAAACACTGATTTTTTTACTTTTTTCAATTTTTAGTTTATATTGGAGTGTAGCTGATTTACAATGTTGTGTTAGTTTCAGGTGCACAGCAAAGTGATTCAGTTATACATATACATATATTCATTCTTTTTCAGATTCTTTTCCCATATAGATTATTACAGAATATTGAACAGAGTTCCCTGGGTTATATGGTAGGTTCTTGTTAATTATCTATTTTATATATAGTAGTGTGTATATGTTAATCCCTAAATGCTAATTTATCCCTCCTCCTAACCTTTCCCCTTTGGTAACCATAAATTTGTTTTGGAGGTCTATGAGTCTGTTTCTGTTTTGTACATAAGTTCATTTGTATCTTTTTTTTTTTTTTTAGATTCCACATATAAGTGATGTAATGTGACATTTGTTTTTCTCTGTCTGACCTACCTCACTTAGTTTGATAATTTGTAGGTCCATCCATGTTGCCGCAAATGGAATTATTCTTTTTTATGGCTAATATTCCATTGTATATAGGTACCACATCTTCTTTATTCATTCCTCTGTCAATGGACATTTAGGTTGTTTCCATGTCTTGGCTATTGTAAATAGTGCTGCAATGAATATTGGGATGCATGTATCTTTTTGAATTATGCTTTTCTCCAGATATATGCCCAGGAGTGGGATTGCAGGGTCATATGGTAGTTCTATTTTTAGTTTTTTAAGGAACCTCCATACTGTTTTCCACAGTGGTTGTACCAATTTACATACCCACCAACAGTGTAGGAGGGTTCCCTTTTCTCCACACCCTCTCCAGCATTTATCATTTGTAGACTTTTTGATAATGGCCATTGTGACTGGTGTGAGGTGATATCTCACGGTAGTTTTGATTTGCATTTCTCTAATAAGTAGCAATGTTGAGCATCTTTTCATGTGCTTTTTGGCCATCTGTATGTCTTCTTTTGAGAAATATCTATATCTTCTGCCCATTTTTTCATTGGATTTTTTGTTTGTTTTGATATGGAGCTGCATGAGCTGTTTGTATATTTTGGAGATGAATCTCTTGTCAGTTGCTTCATTTGCAAATATTTTCTCCCATTCTGTAAGTTGTCTTTTTGTTTTGTTTATGGTTTCCTTTGCTGTGTAAAAGTTTTTAAGTTCCGTTAGGTCCCATTTGTTTATTTTAGTTTTTATTTCCATTACTCTAGGAGACAGATCCAAAAAGATATTGCTGTGATTTATGTCAGAGAGTATTCTGCCTATATTTTGCTCTAAGAATTTTATAGTGCCCAGTCTTACATTTAGGTCTATAATCCACTTTGAGTTTATTTTTGTGTGTGGTGTTAGAGTATGTTTTAATTTAATTTTTTTACATGTAGCTGTTCATTTCCCCAGCACCACTTATTGGAGAGACTGTCTTTCTCCGTTGTATATTCTTGCCTCCTTTGTCATAGATTAATTGACCATAAATGCATGCGTTTATTTCTGGGCTATCTATCCTTTTCCACTGAGCTATGTGTCTGTTTTAGTGCCAGTACCATACTTTTTTGATGACTGTAGCTTTGTAGTATAGGCTGAAGTCAGGGAGCCTGATTTCTCCAGCTCCATTTTTCTTTCTCAGGATTGCTTTTGGGGTCTTTTGTGTTTCCATACAAATTGTAAAAGTTTTTGTTCTAGTTCTGTGAAAAATGCCATTGGTAATTTGATAGGGATTGCATTGAATATGTAGATTGCCTTGGATAATACAGTCATTTTGATGTTATTGATTCTTCCAGTCCAAGAACATGGTATATCTTTCCATCTGTTTGTGTCATCTTCAAATTCTTTCATCAGCATTTTACAATTTTCAGAGTACAGGTCTTTTGCCTCCTTAGGTAGGCTTATTCTTAGGTATTTTATTCTTTTTGATGAGATGGTAAACGTGATTTTTTTCCTTAACTTCTCTTTCTGATCTTTCACTGTTAGTGTATAGGAATGCAAGAGATTTCTGTGTATTATTTTTGTATCTTTTAAGAATTTTATATGAATAGATTCATGGAATATATACCTTTTAGGTTCTTTCACCCAAGATAATGGTTTAGGATTGAGTCATGCTGTTTTGTGTATTAATAATCCCTTTCTTTTTATTGCTCAGTAGCAACTGGATGAAAATGTCACACTTTGCATGACCACTGAACTGTTGATTCACACTTGGGTTGTTTCTAGTTGAATATTGTGAATAAAGCTTCTGTGAATATTTCTGCAGAAGACTGTGTGCAGACATGTGTGTTCATTTCTTTGTGAAAATACTCATGAGTGGAATGGCTGGCTCATACAGTATGTAGATGTTTAGCCTTTTATGAAACTGAGAAACAGTTTTCAAAAGTGATTACACCATTTTAAATTCACATTAGGAGTACATGAGAGTTCCAGTTGCTCCATATCCTTACCAAGACAGGTTATTGTCAGTCTTTTTGAATTTAGCCATTCTAATGGGTATAAAGTAGTACCTAATTATGGCTTAATTTGCCTTTCTCTACTGACTAGTGATGGTGAATATATTTTCTTGTGCTTAGTAATTGCTAGTATATATTCATTTGTGAAGTGCTATTGCATAGTTTGCCCATTTTTATTGGATTGTAATCTTAATACGCTGTTGAAAAGTTTCTTTTTGTAATCTGATACAAGTTCTTTGTCAAATACATGCATTGCAAATTTTTATTTTATTTGTTGACTTGCCTTTTTATTTTTGTAAATGTAGCTTTCAAGAGCAAAGTCTTTTAATTTTTTTTTAATTTTAATTTTTTTTAATTTTTATTTTTGGGGGTACACCAGGTTCAATCATCTGTTTTTATACACATATCCCCGTATTTCCTCCCTTCCTTGACTCCCCCCCCCCCGAGTCCCCCCCACCTTCCCCGCCCCAGTCCTCTAAGGCATCTTCCATCCTCGAGTTGGACTCCCTTTGTTATACAACAACTTCCCACTATCTATTTTACAGTTGGTAGTATATATATATGTCTGTGCTACTCTCTCGCTTCGTCTCAGCTTCCCCTTCTCCCCCCACCCCCTCCCATACCTCGAGTTCTCCAGTCCATTCTCTGTATCTGCATCCTTGTTCTTGTCACTGAGTTCATCAGTACCATTTTTAGATTCCGTATATGTGAGTTAGCATACAATATTTGTCCTTCTCTTTCTGACTTACTTCACTCTGTATGACAGATTGTAGTTCTATCCACCTCATGACATATAGCTCCATCTCATCCCTTTTTATAGCTGAGTAATATTCCATTGTATATATATACCACATCTTCTGTATCCATTCATTTGTTGATGGGCATTTAGGTTGCTTCCATGTCCTGGCTATTGTAAATAGTGCTGCAATAAACATTATGGTACAAGTTTCTTTTGGGATTATGGTTTTCTTTGGGTATATGCCCAGGAGTGGGATTACTGGATCATATGGTAGTTCTATTTGTAGTTTTTAAAGGAACTTCCAAATTGTTTTCCATAGTGGCTGTACCAACTTACAGTCCCACCAACAGTGCAGGAGAGTTCCCTTTTCTCCACACCCTCTCCAACATTTGTGGTTTCCAGATTTTGTGATGATGGCCATTCTGACTGGTGTGAGGTGATACCTCATTGTGGCTTTGACTTGCATTTCTCTGATGATGAGTGATGTTGAGCATCTTTTCATGTGTTTGTTGGCCATCTGTATGTCTTCTTTGGAGAAATGTCTATTTAGGTCTTCTGCCCATTTGTGGATTGGGTTATTTGCTTTTTTGGTATTAAGCTTCATGAGCTGCTTGTATATTTTGGAAGTTAATCCTTTGTCCGTTGTTTCATAGGCAATTATTTTTTCCCATTCTGAGGGTTGCCTTTTAGTCTTGTTTATGGTTTCTTTCACTGTGCAAAAGCTTTTAAGTTTCATGAGGTCCCATTTGTTTATTCTTGATTTTATTTCCATGATTCTAGGAGGTGGGTCAAAAAGGATCTTGCTTTGATGTATGTCATAGAGTGTTCTGCCTATGTTTTCCTCTAGGAGTTTTATAGTGTCTGGTCTTACATGTAGGTCTTTAATCCATTTGGAGTTTATTTTTTTGTATGGTGTTAGGAAGTGTTCTAATTTCATTCTTTTACATGTTGCTGTCCAATTTTCCCAGCACCACTTATTGAAGAGGCTGTCTTTTTTCCATTGTATACTCGTGCCTCCTTTGTCAAAGATAGGGTGCCCATATGTGTTTGGGCTTACTTCTGAGTTCTCTATTCTATTCCATTGATCATCCTTTCTATTTTTGTGCCAGTACCATACTGTCTTGATCACTATGGCCTTGTAGTATAGTTTGAAGTCAGGAAGCCTGATTCCACCAACTCCATTTTTCCTTCTCAAGATTGCTTTGGCTATTTGGGGTCTTTTGTGTTTCCATACAAATCATAAGATTTCTTGCTCTAGTTCTGTGAAAAATGCCATTGGTAATTTGATCGGGATTGCATTGAATCTGTAAATTGCTTTGGGTAGTACAGACATTTTCACGATGTTGATTCTTCCAATCCAGGAACATGGTATGTCCCTCCATCTGTTTGTGTTGTCTTTGATTTCTTTCATCAATGTCTTGAAGTTTTCTGCATACAGGTCTTTTGCCTCCTTAGGCAGGTTTATACCTAGGTATTTTATTCTTTTTGTTGCAATGGTGAATGGGAGAGTTTCCTTAATTTCTCTTTCTGCTCTTCCATTGTTAGTGTATAGGAATGCAAGAGATTTCTGTGCATTAATTTTGTATCCTGCTACTTTACTAAACTCATCAATGAGTGCTAGCAGTTTTCTGGTAGAGTCTTTAGGGTTTTCTATATATAATATCATGTCATCTGCAAAGAGTGACAATTTTACTTCTTCTTTTCCAATTTGGATTCCTTTGATTTCTTTTTCTTCTCTGATTGCTGTGGCTAAAACTTCCAAAACTATGTTGAATAATGATGATGAGAGTGGACACCCTTGTCTTGTTCCTGTTCTTAGAGGGAATTCTTCCAGTTTTTCCCCATTGAGAATGATGTTGGCTTTTGGTTTTTCATATATGGCTTTTGTTATGTTGAGGTAATTTCCTTCTATGCCCATTTTCTGGAGAGCTTTTATCATAAATGGATGTTGAACTTTGTCAAAAGCTTTTTCTGCATCTATTGAAATGATCATATGGTTTTTATCCTTCAAGTTGTTGATATGCTGTATCACATTGATTGATTTGCGTATATTGAAGAATCCTTGCATCCCAGGGATAAACCCCACTTGATCATGGTGTATGATTTTTTTAATGTGCTGTTGGAGTCTGTTAGCTAGTATTTTGTTGAGGATTTTTGCATCTATATTCATCAATGATATTGGTCTGTAGTTTTCTTTTTTTGTGACATCTTTGCCTGGTTTTGGTATCAGGGTGATGGTGGCCTTGTAGAATGAGTTTGGGAGTGTTCCGCCTTCTGCAATATTTTGGAAGAGTTTGAGAAGGATAGGTGTTAACTCTTCTCGAAATGTTTGATAGAATTCGCCCGTGAACCCATCTGGTCCTGGGCTTTTGTGTGTTGGGAGATTTTTAATCACTGCTTCAATTTCCATACTTGTGATTGGTCTGTTCATGGTTTCTATTTCTTCCTGGTTCAGTCTTGGAAGATTGTATTTTTCTAAGAATGTATCCATTTTTTCCAGGTTATCCAATTGATTGGCATATAGTTGCTTGTAGTAGTCTCTCATGATGTTTTGTATTTCTGAGGTGTCCGTTGTGACTTCTCCTTTTTCATTTCTAATTCTGTTGATTTGCATCTTCTCCCTTTTTTTCTTGATGAGTCTGGCTAATGGTTTATCAATTCTGTTAATCTTCTCAAAGAACCAGCTTTTAGTTTTATTTATTTTTCTTATGGTTTCTTTCCTTTCTTTTTCATTTATTTCTGCTCTGATCTTTATGATTTCTTTCCTTCTGCTCACTTTGGGGTTTCTTTGTTCTTCTTTCTCTAGTTGTTTGAGGTGTAAGGTTAGGTTGTTTATTCGATCATTTTCTTGTTTCTTAAGGTAGGACTGTATTGCTATAAACTTCCCTCTTAGAACTACTTTTGCTGCGTCCCATAGGTTTTGGGTTGTTGTGTTTTTGTTGTCATTTGTTTCTAGATTTTTTTTGATTTCCTCTTTGATTTCTTTAGTGATTCCTTGGTTGTTTAGGAGTGAATTGTTTAGCCTCCATGTGTTTGTCTTTTTTGCAGTTTTTTTCCTGTAATTGATATCTAGTCTCATGGCGTTGTGGTCTGAGAAGATGCTTGATATGATTTCAATTTTCTTGAATTTGCCAAGGTTTGATTTGTGACCCAAGATGTGATCTATCCTGGAAAATGTTCTGTGTGCACTTGAGAAGAAAGTGTATTCTGTCGTTTTTGGATGGAATGTCCTATAAATATCAATTAAGTTGAGATGGTCTAATGTGTCATTTAAAGCTTGTGTGTCTTTATTTTTTTTCTGTTTGGATGATCTGTCCATTGATGTAAGTGGGGTGTTCAAGTCTCTCACTATAATTGTGTTACTGTCGATGTCCCCTTTTAGGGCTGTGAGCATTTGCCTTATGTATTGAGGTGCTCCTATATTGGGGGCATAGATATTTACCATTGTGATATGTTCTTCTTGAATGGATCCCTTGATCATTATGGAGTGTCCTTCCTTGTCTCTTGTAGTAGTCTTTACTTTCAAGTCTAATGTGTCTGATATGAGTATTGCTACTCCAGCTTTCTTTTGACTTCCATTTGCATGGAATATCTTTTTCCATCCCTTGACTTTCAGTCTATATGTATCCCTTGGTCTGAAGTGGGTTTCTTGTAGGCAGCATATAGAAGGGTCTTGTTTTTGTATCCATTCAGCCAGTCTGTGTCTTTTGATTGGAGCATTTCATCCATTGACATTTAAAGTGATTATTGACATGTGTGTTCCAATGACCATTTTCTGAATTGTTTTGGGTTTGTATTTGTAGGTGTTTTCCTTTTCTTGTGTTTCCTACTTAGAGAAGTGCCTTTAGCACTTGTTGTAAGGCTGGTTTGGTGGTGCTGAATTCTCTTAACTTTTGTTTGTCTGGAAAGCTTTTGATTTCTCCCTCAAATCTGAATGAGATTCTTGCTGGGTAGAGTATTCTTGGGTGTAGGTTTCTCTCTTTCAGGACTTTCAGTATATCCTGCCATTCACTTCTGGCCTGCAGAGTTTCTGTAGAAAGGTCAGCTGTTATCCTGATGGGTTTTCTCTTATATGTTGTTTGTTGCTTTTCTCTTGCTGCTTTTCATATTTTTTCTTTGTGTTTAATTGTCGTTAGTTTGATTAATATGTGTCTTGGTGTATTTCTCCTTGGGTTTATTCTGTATGGGACTCTCTGTGCTTCTTGGACTTTATTAATTATTTCCTTTCCCATGTTGGGGAGGTTTTCCACTAGAACCTCTTCAAATATTTTCTCAGACCCTTTCTTGTTTTCTTCTTCTTCTGGGATGCCTATAATTCGAATGTTGGTATGCTTAATGTTATCACTGAGGTCTCTGAGACTGTCTTCTAATCTTTTTATTCTTTTTTCTTTTTCCTGCTCTGTGACATTTATTTCCCCCATTCTATCTTCCAACTCACTTATTCGTTCTTCTGCGTCAGTCATTCTGCTGGTTATAGCATCTAGAGTATTTTTAATTTCAGTTATTTTGTTATCCATTGCTGTTTGTTTTTCTGAGTTCTTATGTACTGTTTCTTGTACTTTCTCTATTTTGTTATCAAGATTTTGTATCATTTTTACTATCATTACTCTAAATTCTTTTTCAGGCATTTTTCCTATTTCCTCCTCATTTATTTGGTCTTGTGGGTTTTTTTCCTGCTCCTTTGCCTGCATGGTGTTTCTTTGTTTCCTCATGGTTGTCCAAACTTTTGGGATTGCTTGTCCTGGAGATAGAGGTGTTTATAGAAGACTGTCCAAGCCTCAGACTAATGTCCAAGTATTGGATTAAACGAATATTAAGTCTAGGAAACACACACATGTATAAGACACACAATTACTGACTCCGTTAGGACATAAGGCTCTAGAAAGACCTGACAGAACCCCAGTGTGCTATCAGATATTCAAAGAGAAACCCAACAGAAATTGACAACTGAAACAGAACAAATCAGAGACAAAAGCAAAAGCAAACAAACAAACAAATAACACCTTACACATACAAACATTAGTCCAGGGAGATTTTGTAAGCTAGGATCAAATATAGAAAAGAGCCAGAGTACCACCAGAGAGAACGGAGATTCTCAGAATGTAATTAGACATCTGTACTAAGAACTAAGATAAAGACAAAAGCCTAATATTAAATACCAAGGCAGTGCGTCATCTGGAGAATAGAGCAAGGAGTCTGAGCAGACTGATAGTGATGCTTATACGTATGTTAAGATAAAATAAACTTAAAAAGGCTGGAAGAAAGTGGAACAGAAGAGCGTAATGTGGTTGGAAATATGCAAATAAAAAGAAAGGAATAGAAATGTATAAAAGATAGGGATGAAAGGAAAGTATGAGAGATATATTGTCTGTACTACCAAAAACTTAGCTAGATATGAAAGTATATAAAAAAGGCAAAAAAAAAAAGAATAAAAAATATCATTAAAAAATTATGCTCTAAAACTTGTAGATCCCTTAGGGCTAAGATAGTATTTAATAAAGAAAAAAAAAAAAAGAGAGAGAGAGAAAAAGAAACAGAAAAAAAAAAAAATCCAGAACTGATCCCAGAATGGACCAGTTCAATACTACTATTTCTGTTTCCTTAGCGTCTCAGCTGTAAGTGTTCTTCTCCTTGCCTTGGGTTTTTTTTGTGTTATTCTGTGACCAGCACAGGTTCCTTTATTGTTCGTCTGTAAGCGTCGGTGTGTGGGGAGGGAGAGGGTACAATAGTGGCTCCTTCTCCTGGGAGTGAGTGAGCAGTGGTGCACTGTTGTTTCAGTCGGGCTTGGAGGTGCCTGATGCAGAGGGATGCCGGTGGCTCAGGCGTAAACAGAAAGTCTTTGAGTTGGGCCTCTCTCGGGTTTTTTTTGTTGTTGTTGCTGTTGTTTTTTTTTTTTTCCTCAGCAGCCTCCCTGCTGCTCGCTTTGCAAGGAGTTTTAATCTAGCCCCGCCCGAGCGCCTGAGGGTGCTTGTTATCCCTGAGCGCCTTAGGTGGCCCATGGGCGTCTCTCCACTGCCTGTTGCAGAGGCACCGAAAGAGAGAGAGAGGCTAAGCCTGCGGCTCCTCCCCCCGCCCGTGAGCCTGCATCCTCCAGCCGCCATCATGGCAGGGCAGCTCTCAGGGACGGGCACTCCTCTCCGCGGACCTCCTCCCTCCTGTCCTCTCGGTCCATCACCCTACCGGCAACAATGTTTCTCACCCTGAACCAGCTCTCCGGTTCCCACGCTCCCACTCCTGGACCCTCTGTTCAGCCGCGGATCGATGTCTCGGTCCGGGAATGCTGAGCTGCGCTGCGGACCCTCTGTATGTTTCTCACTCCCTCCCATTGCCACAGCTCCGCCGCTTCACCCTCTTTGAGCCCTCGTAGATGCCTCCCTACCGGCTATGTCGGGCTCCCCGCAGTCCTTTCTGGTGTCCGAGGCCGTCTGCTGGTGTTCAGCTGGTTCTCTGTGGGAATTACTGCGTCCTTCCGTGCATTCCCAATGCATCTGTGGAGAGGGATGCACTCCACGTCTCTCTACTTCACCACCATCTTTTCTCAGATCAAAGTCTTTTAATTTTGATAAAGTAGATTTAAAGTTTTCTTTTATGTATTTTCTGTGTCCTTAGAAGTCTTTGCTTACCCTAATATCAAATTATTTTTAATGTTTTATTCTAATTTTATAATCGTAGTTTTTTAAATGATCCATTCAGAAGTATTATACCTTTTTATGGTGAGAAGTAAGATTGGGTGTTCATATTTTTTTCATACATAAGCCAATGGTTTCTGAAAAATGTGTTGAAAAGACTTTTCTTTTTCCACTGAATTTTCTTGGCATCTTTATTGAAAATCTTTTCAATATTTCAACTGACATATGGATCTACTTTTGAACTCTATTCCAGTTGTTTTCAATGTTTTATTTTTAGTCTTAGAACAAGAGTAGCAGTGTTTTTTGTTTATGTAGATTATATCTATCAATATTTACTGTATTAGAAACTAAAACTGAGAAATTTAAAAATTATTAATTTACATAAAATCAATGATAAACAACATACATAAAATACCTATATATTTCAAAATTTAAAATTAGAAAAAAGGCATTGTTTTATATTTTATTTTATTTTTTAAAAGATTTATTTATTTGACTGCATCAGGTCTTAGTTGCGGCACATGGGACATGGGATCTTTGTTGTGGCATGCAATATCTTTCATTTGTGGTTCTTCATTGCAGTGCACAGGCTTCTCTCTAGTTGTGGTGCATGGGCTCCGGAGCTCATGGGCTCAGTAGTTGTGGCGCATGGGCTCTAGAGTGTGTGGACTTAGTTGCGTGGTGGCATGTGGGATCTTAGTTCCCCAACCAGCAATCGAACTCACGTCCCCTGCATTAGAAGGTGGATTCTTAACTGCTGGACCACTAGGGAAGTCCCTACATTTTAAAATATCTCTTTAATATTGTTTTAGTAGAGGACAGCTAGATGATCATGTCTACCTCTGCATTAAATCTTTTGAGATATTATATTCACATTCTGGAAAGTACTACTGTACACTTATAAGAATAAGAGACTGAAGCAGGCAATTGACTTACTGTTAGAAAAATAATTTTAATTCAATCTTAGTCCACATTTTGAAAACTGCATCTCTGTTCCCTTCCTTAAAAAAAAAAATCCATATCTATTCTTCTGCTAATCTATTCTTCCCTTCCTTAAAAAAAAAAATCCATATCTATTCTTCTGCTAATACATACAGTCTTGATTCACAGTAAGCTTTATTTATTTATTTAAATATTTATTTATTTATGTTTTGTCTGCATTGGGTCTTCATTGCTGTGCACAGGCTTTCTCTAGTTGCAGCAAGCAGGGGCTACTCTTCGTTGTAGTGGGCATGCTTCTCATTGTGGTGGCTTCTCTTGTTGTAGAGTACAGGCTCTAGGCATGTGGGCTTCAGTAGTTGCAGCATGTGGGCTCAGTAGTTGTGACACGTGGGCCCTAGAGCACAGGCTAAGTAGTTGGGGCACACAGGCTTAGTTGTTCCACAGCATGTGGGATCTTCCTGGCAGGGATTGAATCCATGTCCGCTGCGTTGGCAGGTGGCTTCTTAATCACTGCACCATCAGGGAAGTCCTACAGTGAGCTTTAAAGTTCCTTGGTATAAGTCCTCCAATTTTATTCTTTTTAAAAAATTGTTTTGGGTATTATAGGTCATTGCATTACTACATAAATTTTAGAATCAGCTTATCAATTTCTACTGAAAAGCCTGCTGGAATTATTACTGGGATTATGTTTAACTATAAATCAATTTGCAGAGCACTGACATCTTCAAAATACTTAGCTTTGTAATCCATTAACATAGTATATCTGCTTATTTAGATACTCTGTAAATTCTCTCAGCAATGTTCTATAGTTTTGAGTGAAAACGTATTCCACATATTTTGTTAACATTATTCTCAAGTATGCTGTCATTTGCTGTGATTGTAAATGAGGTTTTTTTTTTTAAAGTCACTTTTCAATTGTTTGTTACTAGTATGTGAAAATGTGATTGAGTTTTGTATATCAACGTTCTATAGTAAGATATTGATAAATTTATTTTTGAGTCTAGGTTAATAATAAACAATTGCAGTCACTAACAACATAGATTTATGATCATGTCTTCATGTGAAATTGACCACTTTATCTTTATGAAATGTTTCTTTTTATCTCTGGTCATACTTTGTCTTTAAGTCTATTTTATCTAATATTATAGTTTTTTCAGCCCCTTTATGTTTATTATTTTTGTGTTCATCTCTTTAAAATCCATTTATTTTTATCCTGTGAATTTCTTTGATTTTAAAGTGTGTCTTTAACAGATAACATACAGTTTCTGTTTTGCCCATTCTGATAATTTCTGTGTTTTAATTGGAGTGTTTAATCCATTAGTACTTTTTAAACTTTGATTTCTAAATAATTTTAAAGTTACAGAAAAGTGGCAAAAATGATTCAGAGATTTCTTGTATACCCTTCACCCAGTTTTGCCTAGTGCTAACATATTACATATATAATAACATAATGAAAAGAAATTAACATTGATGCAATACTCCATTATGTATCAATTATAAACTTTATTGGGTCTCACAAGTTTTTCCACTAATGTCTTTTTCCCTTCCAGGATCAAGTCAATGATCCTATCACATTTAATTATTAATCCCCTTTCACTACTCCGATCTGTGACAGTTCTGTAGTCTTTCCTTCTCTCTCACGACCTATTCACTATTGAAGACTACTAGTCAACTATACTGTAAAATGACCCTAATTTGGGTTTGCCTAGTGTTTTCTCAATATTAAATTAAGGTTATGGATTTCAGGCAAGAATACTATAGAGGTGATTTGAAGTCTGTCATATTGGGGGTACATGATGCTAATATGTGTTGTCATGTTACCCATGATCACTTGATTAAGTTAGTGTCTGCTGGGTTTCTCCATTGTTATTTTTGTTTTTAATGGATAAATATCTTGGAGGATACATTATTATTTAATGTAATTATTAATATGCCTGAATTTGTGTCTACTATTTTATTATTTTTCTCTTTTCCTTATGGGGGGGGTGGTTCTTTTCCTTTTTCCTCTGGATGATTTTAATATTTTTCCATATAATTTATCTTTTGGCTTTTTTTTCTTTTTCTTTCTTTTTTTTTTTTTTGGTGTGACAATACCATCATTTGGTGTTGTCATTGTTTTGGACTTTGGCTATGCTAATAGGCATGTAATGGTATCTCATTGTTTTCTTTTCTTTCTTTTTTTTTAAAAATATTCATTTATTTATTAGGCTGCACCAGATCTTTAGTTGCCACATGCTGGCTCTTTGTTGCAGCATACAAGATCTAGCTCCCTGACCAGGAATTGAGCCCAGGCCCCCTGCATTGGGAGGGTAGAGTCTTAACCACTGTACCACCAGGGAAGTCCCTCTTTGTTATTTTCATCTGCATTTTCCTAATGACATATAATGTGGAGCATATGTTCATATACTTATTTAACAACTGTATATCTACTTTCATGAGGTATATGTTCAGGTCTTTTGTTCATTTTTAAATCAGATTGTTAGTTTCATTTTTGTTGAATTAAATATTAGATTTTTTAATTCTAAAAATTGTTTTAGGTTTACTTTTTATGTTTTGTATTTCTAAGTTAAAATTTCCTATCTTTCTGTCCATTACAAGTATATTTTCCTTTCCCTCAGTGAACACATTTCTAATAGCTGCCGTAAAATCTTTGAGAATTTCAACAACTGGGTCATCTTGCTGTTTACTTATACTTATTTTCTTCTTGCTTGAGACTGTCATATTTTCCTAGTTCTTTGAATATAGAATAATTACGCATAGTGTCCTGGATGTTGGACATGTTATGTTTTGGATCCTCTGGATTCTGCTCTATTTTTCAAAGAGTAGAATTGTTTTGTTTTGTTTTGTTTTTAAAAGCAATTAACTTGATTACACTCAAACTTCAAACTCTGTCCCACCTGTGGCGGGCAGCAGCTTTGATCACTGACTCTTTTGTTTCCTGTATTCCCCCTTACTCTCTGGTGGCCCTAGTCGTGCATGTTCTTTCTCTGGTTCACCTAGCCAGAAACATGATGGCTATTCTATTAGAGTTTTAGCCACCCTTCTCCACTGATATAACTGTGACTGCCCTCAGGGCAAAGCTACAAAAACAGGGCACTCTACGCCAGTCGCTTACTCCAAGTTTCAACTCCCCTATACAATCCATCTGCTTTGTTCACTTCCAGAGCCCTAGAGCGTTTTGTTTGTCTGTTTGTTTGTTTTTCTCCATTTTGTTTGTTTTTCCCTGTGAATCTATAGTTGTAATCTACAGGAGTGCAGGAAGTTTTATATCACAAGCTTACTCCTCCA
Source organism: Hippopotamus amphibius kiboko (assembly GCF_030028045.1). Classification (NCBI taxonomy): domain Eukaryota; kingdom Metazoa; phylum Chordata; class Mammalia; order Artiodactyla; family Hippopotamidae; genus Hippopotamus; species Hippopotamus amphibius. The sequence goes on along the minus strand of NC_080191.1, from coordinate 18,322,698 downwards.
TAAAAGTAGCAGAGCCTTAGACCATTTAATTCTTGATGACACACATGTATCTTACTCAAAGAAATAAAAGGATGCTTTGGAGAGCTGAAATGCTCTGCTGCCTGACATATGAATATGATTGTGATTATATTTCTATTAACAGACATTGTGTATTTCTAGCAAGTGAGTACAGTTGATAGTCATCTGAATCTGGGAAGATTATTCTAAAAAACAAATCTCCAAGGGAGAAAAAATGGAGCAGTTGGAGAAAGAGTAGTTTTTGCTTGGTGTCATATAATTTGAATAAACTCTCATGGTTGAGAAATGAGAGATGATAGAGCCAAGTCACTCTGATCTATATAGCCTTCCAAATGTTTTATGTTTGTCACATTTTATTTCTTATATGATCACCATTTGAATCTTAAGTTGCTTCTATTGGTGACTAAAACTAAGGAGGCAGTATTGTGTAGTGAATAAGTCAGATTTTTATATTCACATCAGAGCTCCACCACTTCCTAGTGCTATGACCCTGGGTGGGTTACCTAATTTCCTGCACTGCAATTTTCTCATCTTTAAAATGGGGTTAATAATGCTACTTGCCCCATAAGATCCTTAGAAAGGAATTAATGTATATTCATATTTTAGAAAGCACTTGGCACATAAAAATCCCATTATTAATTATTATTTTTAACCTCAGTAACTTCAAGATTATAGATATGTCCTAAAAATTTCAAATAGGCAAGGGGACTTATCGAGAAGAGCACAAGATGGAGAGAATGACAATACTCATAATAAACCTTCCACATTTAGATATTGATGGGGATAAACTTATTATTTAAGTTTAATCTTAGAGCTCCCCCTTTCTCTGTATTATATTGCATACTTTTCTTTTTAAAATATGGATCCCTTTTCCTGGAATTGCCTTCTTTTTCTTCTCTGCTTAGAAGACTCCTTTGATGTATATCCTTTAAAAAATTGCCTAGCAATCCTTTATCACATAGCTCAAAAGACCCCTCAGAAAGCAGAATAATGTAGGGAGTGAGTAGAAATTTGAGAATTAGACAGATTTTGAATATTAGCAATATCACTCACAAAATGTGGACAGGATACCTAACATGTCAAGCCTTATCCTCATCTAAAAATGCGGGGAAAGACTGTCCATGTGAAAGGAAGGTGGTGAAATTAAATAAGATACCTTTTGTTGACTGTTTAATCAGTGTCTGGAACATATTAGGTACCCAATAGCAGTGAATTCATTTTTCTTTCCTCATGTCCTTCTGCTGTGAAGTCTTCCTGAACACTGCCTAGATCACATCTGTCCCTACTCTAGTCTGTCATTCAGAGTTTTCAGTTACTCCATTAGTATGTCTTTTTTTACACTGTGTATACTTCTCCTTGAGGGTGGAGACCTACATGTTTTACGTCTATCTATGCACCTATCATAGCACCCGAGCCACTGTTTGTTTATAGAATGAATAAAAATACTATTAACCTGAATTTTAGTTGAATATATAATTTTCACTTACTAATTAAAACCCTTAGAGTAGATAAAAGCATTTGAATCAAATGTAATACTGTAGAGGAAAACAAATATGAGGACTTTTCTTTTGTCTTATTCTGACATTTTTTTAAGGTAATGAAAACATCCCCATGACCAGAAATACTCAGGGATAATTCCTCTTGACTGCAGTAAGTACCTACTTTTGAGGAATAGAAAGCTGATGAGCTGCAGGCTTCCCTGCTGCTAAATTCGTCTAACAAGGCACTCCTGATGTGTTCTGATTTTAAGGCCAATGGGAACTCTATAGATTGGTTTGCTTCTCTTTTTTCTGAAAAAGAGAGGACTTTGAGCTGTGCATATTTATGTTGGTAAATAAATTCTGGTGTGAAATGGGAATCCAAAAATCAAGCCTAAGGCATCATAAACAATAATAAAGTGAATTTGTAGACATTGCCTTTGATGCTTCTAGGATGAGGTCTGCATAGCTAAGGTAAGGCTGAAAAATCAGCAGTTATCTGCACCTCTGGCCCTTGTAGTTATGACCTTTCCTGTGTTTTAAACAAGATAGTTGAGAGACATTGGGTTCTTTGAATGATTAATCCCCGAGAATACCTTATGTGGTTGGGAACTGAAACAATGGTATCAGAAATGCCAAAAACGATTGGAGCAAATTTTGCCAAATACTAATCACAACCAAAATGGTCTTTTTATTTGTATGTAGAAGTAGCTGAGCAAAAAGGCTTAGGCTTGCTCTTGAGGAAGCTGGACAAATGCTACCAGCTGAGAGAAAACAGCAGGATGACTCCACTCCAATTGCTACAGTCTACCTCAAGGAAAGTGGTATGCAAATAGAAAAGACCGAAGTGACACAAAGGAGGGAAATCAAACTTAAGACTGGGATAAAGATGCAAGAGCACATCCAGCTGTAACATGTGAATAATACTCCTAAATCAGATAGACACATTTCATTCTGGGATATTAAAAACACATAAAGATAGGATCACAGAAACATTATCATTACACTATCAGGAATAATGGAAAGTCAGAAAGGTAATGACCCAGGTAAGGAAGTGTTAGGAAGAAGATAAGGTGAATTGTAGAAATCACAGCTTGTAAACTTTGATGATGGTGTTTGTCAGAATTCTATTCTTTACTATTAATCAGTTGGTTACTAATCTCCCAGGAAAAAAGAAGCAGCATTAATTAGAAACAACTATGGGTATTTTAAAAACATTTTATCGGCAAATCAAAAAATTCTATTGGCATGGGGTGTGCAAAGTTTTCTCCATAATGTGCCAATGGACAAATTATCATGTTGAAGACAAGGGCAGTCAATTTGTAGCCAGAATCATAATACATTATGACATTTAGAAATAATGTATTTGTTAAGAGCAAGGGATCTGAAATCAGGTAGACCTGAGTTTGAATCCTGTATCTGACCCTTAATACCTGTGTAATCTTGAGGAATACGCTTAAAGTTACCCAGTCTGAAAGATGGAGATAGCAATAGTGGCAACCTCCTAGAGCTGTTCAGAATATTAACTGTGGCTGACACATTAGCTTAGAGGGGTCGTGTGGTGGAGACACACAAACATTACTATGCAGGCACACAGAAGGGCAACTAATCCTTGGGTAGAGCAGGAGTCAGAGTTGGCCAGGAAGGAGAAGCATAGGGACTGCACTTGGAGTACATGCACACAGGCACAGGGGTAACAGAGCTGATGCATTTCCTCAACTGCAAATGGTAGTTACTCCAAGCAGTTTTAGCTTGGCAAAAGGAAATAACTGAGGAGACAAAGGGATGGTGAAGGATGAGGCTGGGCAGGGAGGCAGGGGGTCAGTTTACAATGGGCCTTACATGTCATTTCTGGAGTATAAGCAGCTATGGTAAGCATATACTATGAGAGGAGGATGGGGGACAACTTGAAACAGTCGAGGTAATTAAAATGTCAACTTGTTCAAAGCACTTACCTCAATGTTCTAGCTACTTGGAAACATTTTAGTTAATATAACATTAAATGTTAAGTGGTTAGTAGATTAAAATGGAATAGCATGCCCATTCTTCACTGAAACCGACTATGCTTAAAGAAGCACCTCATCAACATGCTCAGTATATCAAGAGGTAATTATTTCCCCTAAACTTTAAACAAATCCTACTTTTGGTATTATCTTTGGTTTCAGTTTTGCTTATGAATGTTACTTTTTCCAAAATCAAATGATGGCATTTGGTAAAGTCCCTGCAAGAGGGTTTGCACATGACATGGTTCTGAACCTCATGCAGCACACGCTTACATGCTAGACTGAAAAGAGAATTAGACATTAGTGACTTTTAAGAAAGATCACTAATGCAAGACAAAACCAATCTTCTTGAGGGTTGTTTTTTTTTTTTTTTTTTACTTCAAAGGGAGGCTTTGAATCCTAGCACCTACTTTGAATCCCTTTAAGGTGGCATCAAAATTTAAAGCTGTTGGTTTCCATCTTGCAAGTGACTCTGAGTTCTTTAAACTTTGGGAATGAAAGCAAAGAAAGGAAGTGATATTAATTTTATTTTCAGGACACTTGTGTATTATGATATCTTTTTTTGAAAATATCTGGATGAATACATTTTTTTAAGGAATTCTTCATGACATTGATGATAGTATAAGTGGACTATGGCTGAAATAGTGAAGCAGGAAAATGCGGGCCAGTTTAATGATCTTTATGCCTGTACTTAGTATCTGTTCTTTCCACTTCCTTGACTTGCATAGCCTGTCTTACTGAAACTGAAAAGCACTGAAAGGAATGCATTTGAATTAATGTTAATTCCAAAATTTTATACCGTGAGTCAGCTTTTCAGTAATGAAGCTCACCTGCAAAGGATATAGTGGTGTCTTCATCTCTTGCTTCAACTGAGATAAAAGATTGTAACTCTTATTTTGTATTTATCCTAGCAGTGCTTTTTGTTTTCTTTACTACTGTTTATGTTTTGGGCTTTAGTCATAAATTTGAGGCTTTTAAAATCTAACTTTTATAAATTAAATATTAAGTTCTCAAGCTAAAAGACAGATTTGATTCTTACTGTTTCAAGTTTTGACTTTCAATAAAATAATACCTTTTCTGAGCTCTAAGTCTTTCTACCATAAAATAGGCCAAGGATGGGACCATAGGCTTGGAGTCTGAGAGCCTTGGTTGACATCTCTATAGGGGTAATTGTATCATCTGTACAGTCTTAAGGATTATTTTGAGGGTAACTAGCCTAATGTAATTTATCTAATAACACATAACACATAGTATATAAGTATTTGAGGAAGAGGTACAATAATGATGGTAATAACTGCTCATCTTACATCCCAGGTTAACTGCCCAGATTTGAGAATTGTATGAAATATGTGATATGAGATGGAATGTACCAGAAAAAACTCAAAGAGAGAAGGTGCTAAATAAATATTTGATGAGTGAATGGATTAAAGTCAAAGGTACTAAAAATTGGACAGTATTTGCCTTCTTTGCTCATAATATGTTATGGGGCACCAATAATTGGCAGAGCATCAGAAATCTTTAGTTCAACGTGTGATGCTGAATGACGAGGCAAAATAATTACACCTTCTAAGACTCAGTTTCGTTTTCTGTAAAATGATAATAATAGTACACTTCATGGGATTATTGTTTCAGATACTACAACATTAAATTATTATTCACCAGTCTTTTGGGGAAAGATGCTGTCAGCAATTAGATGTATTTGAACTGTTGTTTTAAATAGCAAACATATTATTAGGGATAGAAATTATTTATGAAGTTTTTCAAGTTTTATAAAGGTCTAGAATTGGGCTAATCAGCTATTTCATTTTGTAATTAAAGCATTTTTGAGAAGAATACAATTAGTTGTTACCCATTCTGTACTATTAGGATTTGTATGCACGTGACTTGCATTATGAGAATTTTAGAGTAAATTAGAATTATACACAAATCTTATGAGTATTTTCATACAGCAACTAAAGGTGATCCTGATTTATTACAACACTGAGGATTTAATTCCATAGTTAAAAGGACTAAGTACCACATAGCCTGTGTGACATTCTCAAGTGTGTATTCACAATACATGCATAGGACTGGTTGGGGGGTGGGGTGCAGATGGACTATGGATGACTTGTCTGAAGTTTAATAAATCCTGAATTATATCACATTGCCTCATCCTTGGCACAATTACCTTTTCCCTAACAGCAGTCACATGTAGTCTGGCTCACTGCTGCTCTCCAGTGGTTTATGGTGTTTCTCACCCAAAAGTCATGGGTTAGACTGTTTTTCTGGTGTTTGAATTTCTATCAATAGTCTCATACTACAGTTGCTGCATGGAATCCCCCATGTGATCCAGTACTGAACATGAAAACATTTATTGTAATTCATTGGGGATTTTAGATTGTCTCAGACTGTGCACACACTCAAAATAAAGGACAACAAGTGTTTTATATGCCTCCCAGTTGTCCTTTGTTTTTGCTGAAATCAGTGGAAATCAATGAACAAATCACCTAATGAATATTTACTGAGTACCTAGTCTGAGTTTATGCCAGACCTATGCTAGGTGTTTTTCAAAGATTGTTTTGAAATGATTATATTATTCCTTTTAAGTTTGGATTATTTTTTACGAGCTTAGGTTGGTTGGCTGTTTGAGCAGTTTTCATTAACTGGAGTTGTGCATTTGGGTATTGGCAGGCAGCCTTATTGTTTCACACTCTTGATGTATATACTGAATAGGTCAGCAATCCAGCTGTTTGTTGAGTCTTCACTGGGATTCCCTAGAAAACAGCCTTTGGAAGAAATGCTCACTTTTTAACCCTTTAAGGAGGTGTGAGAGTTGGTTTGACGTCTCAGAGCAGCATGAATAGGGAGGAAAGGGGAGTAGGGCAGGAAAGTAGGGAAGCACATACTATGATGCCCTGTGTTACCAAGATCGGACAGTCCATAGATATCCGTAGCCAGCTGCTTGATCCTGGGACACTCTTGTGTCAGGCTGTAGGGAACCACTGTAGTTTTGGGGAAAGTCAGTTGGTGGTGTGCAAAGGGAGAGAGATTTCTTTACCAGATCTCTCTATTTTCCTGCACTCACTGGCCCAAGTTCAATCAAGTAACTCGCCTGAACTATCGTGGCTCAGTCTCACTGTGGAGCCACTCTGAGGAGCTATCAATATTTAACACTCAATCACTTCTGGCGGTGTTATCCAGCCCCTCCTAGTGATCACTGGGGAAGCCTGGCCCCATGTCCAGGGGCACTGTACTTCACCAGAGACTGAGTACTAGACCACTAGAGGGTTTGCATCTTCCATTGGCTATGGAGGGTCTCATGGAGAGCCATGCCTGACCTTGGTGCTTACCCTGGAGGGGCTGCCACAGCTGGCTGGGGCTTTCAATCAAGCAAGCCTCTAAGTACCAGGAGGCAGCTGGGACCAAGAAATCTGGAGAAGTCTGTAAATTTTGTTGGATATAATTGGACATTTAATGGACCTGGTATAGAGTATGATTCAAATCAGAAATTGACGTTTATTGAGGATCTACTGTATACCAGGCTCTATGTGAAATTTTTCCCCCACGTGTTGTCTAATAAGCATGTTAATTTTTATATGTTAGTAGGATTTAAATAAATGTGTACCTATGAAGATTTTTAAGACCAAATTGACACTGAAGATGCTTCACCATCTCATGTTTCCACAATCCTATTTAACTTAGATCTTTCAAATCCATCTACAGCTATCTATCTTTCTTCTGTTAATTGTTTGGGAATTAGATGTTGTGTGAGGCCTGGCCTCTCCCCAGTAACTCCATCTCTAGCTCTGGCAACTTACTATTAGTGCTGTTTATATACACTTATATTCCCTGACTTACTGAAACCTGCAACAACCCCATCTTAACTCCTAAAAGTTACTTGCATCTTACCTTTTCTCCCACATCCGCCCTCTTCCGCCTAACCTTCTCCCTTTTCAGTACACTGGGAGTACTTTCTGTCCAAGACTGATCTCTCTACCTATGTCCTGGCTTCCACCCTCCCCTCTACTCTCCCTCCTGTACTTTCACCTCTCCCTCTCTGCTGGATGTTTCCTCTCAATGTAGGCTGTGGCAGGCATCCTTGTCTATGCCCGCCCTCCCCCACAATCACCACCTTTCTACTTTTTGCTAGCATAGCAAAGCCCAAATTTTATCAGGGATTTATCTTTTGCTGTGGTCTTCAGAGAAGGTGCTGCTCTGATCTGTGGCCTCAGGGAGTATGCCTTGTTACTTACTGTAGTCCCACCCACCTTGCTGATGATTGGTCTATAGCTGAGCACAGTGATACTATTTTGGCCAATAAGAATTAGAGGAGGTTTTCTGGATGACACTGGAAAAGTTTCCTCACCTCACAAAAAGATGGAAAACATCTCCCCTTCCTTTTTTAAATTTTGCTTCTGGTTATTGCTCTTTGAGGGTTTAATGCTTGAAGCTGCTTTGTAACAATCTCATAATACAAGGGGACAAGCCTGAGGACAAACTCCAAAAGGTGAAAATGACAAAACAGAAAATGACAAAACAGAAAGATGAAAAGGCCTGCGTCCTTGATGATATCATTTAACTACTGAATTAAACAATCCTGAATCTACCCTACCCACCCTGTTGATAGGTGAGATATGAAAAATAGCTTTATTTTTTAATAGCTGTTTTTCATCTTCTTTTTGCTCTTATACTAAATGAGGTTTGTCATCTGCCCCACATGTCTTCTGAAACTGCTCTCAATCAGGTCACAATAACTGTTCAACTGACAAAACAACTGATAGTTTTTAATCCTTATCTTGCTTGACCTCTCCATTTCATCATTGACCTCTGCCTACATGAAATGCTACCCTTCCTTGGATTCAATTAAGCAGCTCCCCCCTGCTTTACTTCCTATTTTTCTGGTCAACCCTCAGGCTCTTTTAAAAATTGTTTTGAAATATTTCAAACAAACTCAAAGTGTGAAAAAATAACGTAACAGACACTGTGTTCTTACTAGCTAGATTTAACAAATGTTAACATCTAGTCATCCTTATTTGTTTTGGAGCTTTCTAGATTCAGTCTTCTTTTCCTTCACCTGTCCTTAAAGATGGCTTCTCCAGAGTACTTCTCTTACTTTTTTTGTGTGTTTGTCTTTTTTAACCCATGCCTTCTTGGGTGATTTTATTCATACTAATGGCCTTACATAGATTTCATCTGAGACTACCTTCCTGAGTTCAAAACCAGTGGATCTTAGGCATCTTCACATCAATATTCCACAGATTACTTTAAAATCAGTGTATGCCTCAGTCAAGTGTCAGGTGTCCACTGAAGTTCAGCAACACAACAGGAGCTGCATCTCAGGAGAGTGACCCTGAAGGGACTGTGTTCTCCACTCAGAACTCCAGAACCTTCACAGTGGCTTTTGTTCTAAGGATACATCCTCAAGCTCTCTCCAGTATGGCTGTCTGTCTCAGACACTTGATATAGAGAAGTCACAGGCATCTTACCTTGAAGCATGGATCAATTGGAGCTCTTTGTCTTGCTCTGAGTTAGCCTCTACTTAGTGAGTAGCTTTATGGTCAGAAAATAGCCCCATCCTGGCTGTGAAAACCTGAGCATATGGAGATTTTAAACTATTAGAATCATCTTTTATCAGTCAGCTTTTAATGGAGTGAGTCCTCAAGCTTCTGATGGAAAATGTAATAGCAGCATTGTGTTGTTTGATGCACTTTATAGATCTCATTAATGTATTTAATCAGTGCTTATTGGATGTTTATCATACGTTATTACATACTATTCTGGGTAATAGGAATATGGCGGTTATCTTCATGAAGTTGAGTGTGGTGAGCAAGGCTAATTTATAAAATCATCACTTAAATAAATAAAAAAATATACTCATGATAAGTCTGTGAATAATAGAGACTATGGATATGTAAAACAGGTGAGCTGACAGAATTTAGGGATGGTCATGGAAGAATTGAGTGTGAGTTAAGAATTTGATCGTGACTTGGAGTTAACCAGGAAAAAGTGTATGTGCACCAGGGCAGCAGAAACATAATCCAAGAGGAAACAAATACTCTGAAAAAAAAAAAGTGCTGTGCTCAAATAAGTTTGAAATTTGCTTATATGTTAAACTTCTCCCTGTTTGGGGGGATTCACAAGACATTTTAACCTACTAAAGCTTGAAAAATTATGGAGTAAAGAAGCGTATTTAGCTTTATTTACTCAAGTATATCCTCATGTCCCCAAATTATTTAACCATTAAACCTCCTTTTCTCCCCCTGCATTCTCCACCAGACTATTGGTGAACTTGAAAGGTGACCAGGGACCTGACGCTATTTCATTGCATGAGAACAAATGATCAATTTAACATTTCTGAGATTAATGAGTATTTTCTTGGTGTTAAAAGGCCATCAGTGAGACCTTGCATTTTAACTCTGTAGTGCTTAGTATATTTGGCAATAAAAGTGTAGATTTAAATAAAATATATTTTGAAAATACATTATACTCTAAAATTTAATCTACTTTAAAATTGTTATAAACTCTTTGAAATGTCTCTCTGATGATGCTACATAAACTGTTAAAAATGAAAAAATAGTGATTTGGAAAGTGACAATCCCTTATACCAGCTCCATGTATCATGAACACTATATAAAATCAGGGAATCTGGGTAATATACCCATTATCTCTCAGAATCTGAATGATTTAGGAGCAGATTAATTTAATTTAAAACTCATCCCCCTTATACCCTGTATTTTAACCCTGTAAACATGATTCACTTTTGTTTAGGTTAGTACTTAATATTAACAGAACAACCAAAATGACGGAGTACCTTGTATGCTATCTTTATTGTCCTTTATGTAACCTGTGGTATAAGTGAAAATGACATTATTATTAAATGAGAGCTCATACATAATTGTGTGCCAATAACAGTGGTCTTATTAATATCTTTGGCATCATTAATTTAGTTTTTCTCCCCTTTTTCATTAATTTGAAACAACCTCTTTTGGTACCTGTGAACATTTCAAGAACTGTCAAACTTTTTTTCAACCAACCTTCAAAGGTCAAAACTAGCTATGACACCTAAAATTCAAATATAATTAGTTCAAGATTTACAGGGATTGTATGCCAATCTTCCAGTAGCTTAAAAGTGACATGGTATCTAACCTTTGGTGGCCCTAAGAGACATTCAGATAGATGTGAGGATAAGTAGAAAAATATAACCCACCACACTCACTACTGGTCTGACTTTCAGATTTTTTCTTGACTTGGTTTTTAAAGTTTGTGTTTTTTCACTTTCTCTTGATTTTAAGAAAAACCTCTCTCTCTCATAGTCTCCTAGCACTGAGTTGGTATTCTTATTTAAAGCTTAGCTCACGTGGTATATACTTGGATCATTAAACCAAAGGACTTGTACAGTCATGATTTTTAATGAAGCATGTTTGAATAATTATGCTAATTTACAAAGCACTAGAATCAAATCAAGTGATCAAAGTTTTCATGATTGCTGTCATGTGTTTCTAACCCCCCTCTGCCACCCTCACAATTTGCTGCGTGTGGAAGCCTTCCTCAGGAATGTGTTTGGAAATGGGTATTAATCAATGCTGAGCATTGAGAAAAAATTTTTACACAGAGTTTAATGCACTTTATGTTATGTCTTTATAGTGGACTATATATGACTGTGAAGGTAATATTGCTCTCCCACTCTCCTGCCTAAATACCGCCTACAATCAATACTGTATTCTGCCTTGACAGAAAGCTGGATTTTTATCTGTTAAATGCATGAGCTTGGGGCAGTGATGTGTCTGAAGTGGTTTAAATCTGAAATGTGATGTGCTGCAAAGAGAGTTGATTGACATCTTTGTTTATTGAAAGGTATTACATGAACAACAAAACACAGGCAGAGGCAGAACACTCCATTGCAAAATGCAGCTGTGTTATTTTTCAATCCTATGTGCTCTGCCCCTTTGATGCTTGTCTGATGTAATAAAGCCAGAGGATATAAAACAAACAAGAATTTTCTTTGATCCAACACTCAAAAATTTAGACACGGATGACTTTTTTTTTTTTTTTTTTTTTTTGGTTTGGGGTAAAATCTCTCCCACGAAACTCTCCCTGTCCTGACATTCTATAAGGATATTTACTTCTAAAAAACTGTTGTATTTTAAAGTTGTGTTCCTATGTTTATGAACTTGAATATAAATTCAGAATTATTTAATAAGAAAACAAATTGGAGAGGGTTGAACATTTTTATGTATCCTCTATAAATGAGAAAAAGGACATTAATGACACTAATCTTAAAGCACTAAACATGCAGAATAAGAAATTAAGTTCCCTTTAAATTTTATGTTAGAATAATTATCCCCCTCAATGCAGTTTGCCCATGTTTTATTAAAGCTTTATTATGTCAAGGTAAATAGAGGTTAATGCTGCTGTTACTTCTTCCAATGAAGTATTATCTTTAATCTTGCTTTAATAAAATAGTGGTAAATTGCACAGTAGGGGTAATCACCATGGGCTAATTTAGAGAGTTGTAAAATCCTTTACCAAGTATATACTGTAGTTAAAAATAGAAGTAGTCTTAAGAAAACACAAATTGCAATGCAACTTTGAGGAAGTTAAGGAAATTGCTATCATAATTTTAATCACTTAATTAAATTGATGTATGTTGAGTACCTACTATGTGTAAGGCACAATGCTGGCTGTGTCAAGTGTATGGAAGTATATAAACATGGACTCTCTCCCTGAGAAACTTGCAGTTGAGTACTTGGGCAAATACCTAAAAAAGAAATAACTGTATTAACTGTGAAGCCTGCCATAAAAGAGGTATGGACATCTTGCCATCGATATTTAGAGAAAGAATAGATCACTTTAGGTAGAGGATTAAGAAGGGGTCATCTGAATTGAGTCCAAAAGCATGGGGTAAGATGGGACAGGTAACACTGGAGTGGGAAGGATACTTTAGGTAGAGAAAAATGGTAAGAGCAAAGAACGGGGATCAGAATGTACCAGATGTCCAATCAATATCGTCTTGCCTGGTTCGATTAGAACTGAGACTTGAGACTGAAAACCAATCAGAGATTATTGCAACAAGTCAGGTGAGAAGCAGAGAAGGCTTACACCTGGTTGGAAGACATGCTAGGCTGGATATCTTTAGCATGAAAAAAATAAATCTATCTATTTATCTATATCTACATATAGATATGTAGATAGATATGTAGATAGATCAATCTATCTATATATATGCATATATTAAAAATAGAAAAAGATGAAGCTTTTTTAAAGTAGAAATCCTAATGTTTTGCTTCTTCCCTCAATAGATCATCTGGGTTCTTTGAAGACCATTTTTATAGTAGTAGTTGTAAGAACATAGAAGAATTAGAGTATAAAAGATCAGGAAGCGGGCTTCCTAGGTGGCACAGTGGTTAAGAATCTGCCTGCCAATGCAGGGGACATGGGTTTGATGCCTGCTCCAGGAAGATCCCACATGCTGCGGAGCAACTAAGCCCGTGTGCCACAACTATTGAGCCTGCACTCTAGAGCCTGTGAGCCACAACTATTGAGCCCTTGTGCTGCAACTACTGAAGCCCATGCGCCTGGAGCCCGTGCTCCACAACAAGAGAAGCCACAACAATGAGGAGCCCGCGCAGCACAACAAAGAGTAGCCCCTACTCACCTCAACTAAAAGAAAGCCCGCGCACAGCAAAAAAGACCCAACACAGCCAATAAAATAAATAAACAAATTAAAAGAAAAAAGATCAGAACGCAAGAATTATAAACTTAAAATGTGAGATTTGTTTGAGAGAGAAGACTCAAAGGAAACCCCAAGGATTTGAGCCTGGAATACTGGGAGAATAAAGCATTATTAATAGAAAGAGACAAGAAGGAAGAAAATTGGGAATAAAAATGCTAAATTTTGTTTAGAATGTACAGAGTTGGAGATTCCTAAGTTATATCAGTATGAAAGGTGACAAGCAACTGGATCTTAACATTTGGAGTTCAGCAAAAGGTTGCTGATTTGATTGTTTAGATACATAAAAATAATTTTAAAAATTAGTATTTATTTTTTAAAAAAGATACTCAACTCTTTAAAGATGTGCTAATTAAAGTGAAATAGAATACCTCTTCAAAGTTGTTTTCAGCTTACCAAGTAAAATCAATCAGATAAGATCTTTTGGAATTGTTTAGTATGTATGGTAAAGAGCTAAAGTATTCAGATGGTTCATTGTCATCAAGATGAGTGACACACTAACTTATTTCCAAACCACCACTTAGGTCAGAGCCTGGTCCCATGATGTTGAACCTCATTCCTGTTCTTGAGAGTGTGTCAAAGTGAGGCCATCAGCTTAGAGTATATAGTTTTCCCTTCTTGTGTTCATTAGCAATTTCAAATGAACCAAGATGTAGTAAGGGAACAGAGAGTATAACCATCTTTGACAAATCACATTTTTTGAGGGTGGAATATGAAATAGGATGGTACTTGTACATAAGCAATATGGACAAAATACAAAATGTGCACAAGCTTCTCAGTCCCCTGTTAGTTTATTGTTCCTTCCTTACCCCCACGTCCTTCCTCTTGGTGTCTGCACAATCATTCTCACCTGTTCAAGTTTTATATTTATTTTTCTTAATGAAAACCTCCTACGTCTCGGTATCTGGACTATTCTTCCAGTTTGCTTTAAGTTATCCCTCTCCCTCACCCCAAAATTATCATTACCCTAAGCTCTTCAGACTTTCTTTTAAGGATAACAGTGGTTAATGATATGATCAGAAATTTCACAAAACATAAAATGCTCACTTTTCCCTTTAGACAAGAATGAAGAACTATCACCACTGTAAAAAAGTTGTTTCAACCCTGCTCCTTTGGTGAAGAGGTATTCCTTATCTCTGAGTTGCTGTGTTACTGAATAGCAAGTCTGATTAGAAGACCTCACAGCACAAAAGTCTAAAGCAATATTTGCTTCTACCCTGCCTTTATGAAGTCTGAGAGAGAGAGAGACCTTAGTTCTTTCAGCATGGAACTCTAGTCACTCTCAGAAAGGAGAAGATTTAAGCAGTTCTTACAGGGACTTAGAAAATTCCTCTAGAATTATTCAGAGATGAGCACAAAGGGTAGAGAAAATCAAATGTAAATGATGTTCCTCTTTAATTTTCCTGTGGGCTGTATTCTAAAGCAAACAACAGTACATTGGATGACTTTTGTGGATGACGAGCTGTTTCCTTCTGTCTTTCACAAGCCTCTGTGACAGTAAGGGGTATATAAAGCTCTGAGTGAAGATCTGAAGCTGTTATTAAAATGGAAATATTCAAAGCAGGCAGGAGTCTGTGAGAGTCTGTTCTGGGGACACATTAATGCATTCAAAAGGATATTAAAGCTTAACATAGAGGGGAAATAGTTCTAATGGCAAAATGTAAATATGCTTAACAGAATTACACCTAGAATTCTGTGTGTTAGGTTTAAAACACCTCTACTCTTATGTTGCTCAGTGTAAAGCTATATGTTGGTTGGAGTGCTTTACAGTTTTACAAAGTTGTTCTACTTGAGGTTTTAATGTTCTTAAGTGCAAAAATTTTGCTCTGGTTTATGCTTTTGTAGAGTCAACTGACAGTACTTCTCACCCTGTGTGTGGGACTTAAAGGTGTGCCATGTTGTACCATGTTTGAATCAATTTGCAAAAGTTTTTTTTCTACAAAAATAATTGTGACCTTCTTTTACACAGACTATTGAGGTGGGCCCATCATGCCACAAGGTAGAGTATGTGCCATTCCCTGGAAATAGAAGAGAAGAGGCAAGTAGAAAGTTGTTAGCACCAAGAAGGATTTCATGGTTCTGTTTACATGGAAGAACCTGACTCTATTCATATGTAAAAAAAAATGAGCTCCATTTAATAAACAGTTCTTTTCAAGCAGCTCAAAGCCAACGACACAAGTAAAAAGAGGGCAAGCCAATGGTATGGTGGATATACAGACTTTCTGTAGCCTAGATGAGTCACTGTTATGGTACAGTCATGACTGTTTTCTAAATATTGTTGGGTAATGGAGGGTAATTTTGATTCTTTTATCCTTTAAGATGCCACCCAAAACCATAATCTAGAGCATGCCATAAACAGAAAATGTAGGAGAACACTAAAATTCTCTCTGTAGTTACACTTTGATATTAGACAGTAAAATATAATAGAAAATAAGATTTCGCCCTTAATGAGTTTACAGTTCATCTGAGGAGATGAAATATGTGCTGCAGTGTGAAAAATACACATACAATTCTACTATGATTTTGGAATGTTACAGTTAAACTCACAAAGTGAAGATGACTATCGTTTTGGATTACTTCAAATCTGCTTGTCACACTATGCTCATTCCAAGGTGAAACTTTTGTCTCATTTCTAAAGGAAATGTCATTCTTGTGTTATTTAACAGTTTTACAATGCTGAGTGATTAAGCAAAGAATCTAAAAACCAGATATTTTTGCCTCGTGAGACATTCTTAGACACTCTTTCTACTAAGAGTAGAAAGCTTTTGTCTGAGAAATAAGATGCAAATTCAAATCCCGTGTACCCTATTGCTTGGGCACACATATCACGATTTCACAAAATTATTGCATAAAATCATAGTATACTTTGGAAAAGCGGTGATAAGGCACAGATGCACAGGTTGTGCTTACCAAAAGAAAATTTGGGGGAAAGCAGGGTCTGAATTCAACTCACATCTTTCAATATATTCCAAATAATAGCCCCAAATAAAAGTTAAACTATTTATAATATTGCAATATTATGATTTAATATATTTTTTATCACTCACATGACCAAAATATATTTCTTATGTATATTTGATCTTAATCCATGGTTCCTGGCTCACAGCTCCCTACACCCTTGGAATTGTCTAAGTATTGAGAGTAATAAAGGTGTCTTTTTGTTATGTTGAGGTGGATTAAATGGGATAATGTATATAAAGTACCCAATGTAGCGTACCAGTTATGATTATTTTATAAAGCATATTTTTACATATCATGATATATCTGCCTTGTTACAAAAGAAAAATGCCCTCTAAAATATGGCAGAATGGGATGTGAAAGAAATACAGAAATAGTGGAACAAATAGAAAACAATAATTCTAATTGCTATGAACTTAATAACTTCAAAATACTTAAAGAAAAATTGGCAGAATTACAAAGTAAAATTGATAAGTTTACCTTATTACTGAATAATTTAACTCTGAGTAAATGACAAATCAGGCAGATTAAATAGTAGGATATTGAAATTTGAAAAGCCCGAGTACAAATTCATCTAATGGACAGACAATGAAGTACTTCATCGAACAAGTATGAACTACCTGTTCTTTTTAAACACAACTGGAACATATAGAAAATTGGCTGCATACTAGGCCATAAAAACTAACGATAAATTTCAAAGATTAGTGTCATAAAGCCCACACTTTTGACTATAGTGCAATAAAGTTAGACGTTAATAACAAAAACAATTCATAATAGACATTAGGTAATATTTAGAACTGAATTATTTAAAAAATACTACATGTCAGAACTTCCAGGATGTAACTAAAATGGAACTTAGAAATGCATAGCCCTAAATGTTTACATTAGAAATGAAGAAAGTCTAACCTTCCAAACTGAGAAAGTTATGAAAAAAAAAAAACAACAGGAAGATTGGAGAAAAGAAATAAAATAAAAGCAGAAATTGGTGTTATAGAAAATAAATACTAGAGCAGATCGATAAAACACAAGAAAAACTATTAAAATAGACAAAACTCTAGGAAAAGTTAATCAAAAAGAATAGAGAAGATTTTTATAAATAACACTAAGAGTGAAAATGGGGTAAAACTACAGATATAGAAGAGATTATACACAGAGTAAAATACTGATGAATAACATATCAATAAACATGTATATATAATGGATAAATGATTAAAAATACATTTGTCAAAACTAATTCATGAGAAATCACTACAAGGAAAGAAAATTGCAGACTAATTACTCATGAAAATAAATGCAAAAATTGCTAAGCAAACCAAATCTAGTAATGTATAAAAACTACACATTACAGTTATGTTGGATTTGTCTCAGAAATACAAGGTTGCTTAACATTGGAAAATCAATTATTTTAGTTAAAATCTTAACAACTTAAATGAGATAAATCATCGGGTCATATCTTCAGATACATAAAAGCATTTGATAAGATTCAACAAAATAGAAACTTCTAGTTTTACTAAAACTAGAAACAAAAGGGACTTCCTAAAATCCACACAGGATGTCTACATAACCTCAGAGCAAATATGATTAATGAGAAAACGTTGAAAGCACTGCCTTAGAGATCAAAAAAACATAAGAATCTTTGCTATACAAAGTTAGTTCTTCTTCGTGAGAGTGTGGGTTTCCCTTAGTTGTGTCAAAGTGGAAGGAAAAAAGTAAGAACCATTGTGGGAGCCAGAGGCAAACTGTTGGCTGTAGCATCTAATGGAGATGTGAGGAACTGGACTCACAGCAAGTAACTTTCTAGAAAAGGATGATGGTGGCAATGTTGGTTACAGTCATAGTGATGATGATGGCTTTACACAGCACAGTTCCCAGTTAGTAATTTACAGTATATTAATTCATTTTTCAGATTTTTTTGTGTATTCATTATGTGCTAAGAAATGAAAAATTACTCTTCCCAGTAATCAGAACACTGTAGGTCTACTTAATCAGTAAATACTTTTGCTATACACGCTCTTCTTTTTTATTATGGAATGTCTGTCTTTTGTAGAAAAAAATGTTTTCTTCTACTTAAAGTAATACATAGAGCTATTTTTTTTTTGTTTAGACTAGATAAAAAAAGCAGAGAGTAAACTTATAAGTGTCATATAACATGACAAATTTTTCAGTAACATACATGTGCATTTTATCTTGGCTCCATTATTATTGCCTTTGCTATGGTGTCTATTTCTAGTCTCTCTATTCTGTTCCATTGATTTATCAGTCTGTTCTTTCACAGTACCACACTATCTTGATGACTGTGGCTTTACAGTAAATTTTGAGGCCAAGTAGTGTCAGTCTTCCAACTTTATTTTTCTCCTTCAATATTTTATTGTCTATTCTGGGTCTTTGCTTCTTCATATAAACTTTAGGATCAGTTTGTCAATATCCACAAAATAACTTGCTGGAATTTTAATTGAGACCACATTGAATCTCTAGTTGAAGTTGGGAAGAACTATCTTGACAATATTGAACCTGTCTATCCATAAACATGGAATGTCTTTCCACTTACTTAGTTCTTCGATTTCTTTTATCAGAGTTTTAGTTTTCCTCGTATAAATTTTGGACTCATTTTATTAGATTTATACCTAAGTATTTCATTTTGGGGAGGGCTAATGTTCATGGCATTTTGCTTCTGTTTTTGAATTCCACTTGTTTATTGTTGGTATATAGGACAGCAATTGACTCTTGCATATTAAACTTGTATTGTACAACCTTACTATAATCTTTTATTAATTCCACTAGTTTTGTCTATTATTTTGGATTTTCTACATAGACAATCGTGTCATCTGAAAACAAAGACAGTTTTATTTATTTCTTTTTAACCTATGTATCCTCTATTTCCTTTCTTGTGTTATTGCATTAGCTCATAGGCTAATACTACATACTTCCAGAATGATGTTGAAAAGGAGTGGTGAGAGGGGACACTATTGCTTTGTTGCTGATTTTAACAGGAAAGCTTCTAATTTCTCACCATTAGTTATGAAGTTAGCTGTAGGTTTTTTGTAGATGTTCCTTATCTAGGTGAGAAAGTTCCCCTCTATTTTTAGTTTGTGAGATATGTGGTTTTTTAATGTGGAGAATTTTGAATTTTACAGGCTCCATGGATGGGCTTCAGCGGTTCTGTTAGCTCCCTAGAATGTTATGCATAGAAGTATTTTCCCATGGAGAAGGTCAACAGATTTATAAGATTCTTATGTGAGATCTAGCTAACCAATTTTTTTAAATAACCACATTCTTGGTCTCTTTTACTGCTAGCTAGCTTGATTTCTAACTTAATACCTGCTTGATCTTAGCATTCCCTTCGAAATACACTTTGGAAGATTGGCCTTGGGCTGAATCCAAGGTAAAATAAACAGGAGAGATTGTTTCTTTGCATTTATTTAGTTATTTCAGACTTTGCCTTCATTCTGTTCATGTCAATTCAGACCCCTTTTTATTAGGGGAGAGATAGCAGAAACAAATATTCTTCCCTCAAAAAATTCCATATTTCTGCTAGTTAGTTATTAGTCTAATTTCAGTATTTCGGAGCGGGGCTGTCAATCAGGACCTGCGTGGTGACTAAGTGCCTCTTTTTCCTTTTCTGTTCCTTTTTTTTTTTTTTTTTTTTTTAAGTTGACAGGGTGACTGCTAAGAACAAACTAAATTTGGTGTCCTATGTCAGGGACTAGATTGATATGATTGCTTCTGTTTAAAATTATATTTTGCACCCATGCTATTTTATTCTAAGAATTTATTTATTTCATGAACTTTATTCTTAAGAGCTTGCTCATATTTTAATAATGACTTACACCCTTAATTCTTTTTTTTATTGTATGCCATTTAATTCTTGTATATAAATATAGATACATTTATGGGACTATATGAAAGTTTAGAAATTGAGTGTGGTCAAATCTATCAGTTGGTCACATTGGTTCCCCTCATTCCTTTTTTGTTTAAGCTCTTTATTGGAATATAATTGCTTTACACTCTTGTACCAACTTTTGAGATACATCAAAGTGAATCAGCTGCATTCAAACACACATCCCCATATCCCCTCCCTCCTGTGACTCCCCCGCCACCTTCCCTGTCCTGGCCCTCTAAGGCATCACCCATCATCGAGTTGATCTCCCTTTGTTATACAGCTACTTCCCACTAGCCGTCTGTTTTACAGTTGGTAGTGTATATATGTCTATGCTACTCTCTCACTTCATCCCAGCTTCCCCTTTGCCCCCTGCCCCCCAAACCCTGTGTCCTCCAGTCCATTCTCTGCATCTGCATCCTTATTCTTGCCCTGTCACTGGGTTCATCAGTACCATTTTTTTTAGATTCCGTATGTATGAGTTAGCATAGAGTATTTGTTTTTCTCTTTCTGGCTTACTTCACTCTGTATGAAAGACTCTAGGTCTATTCACCTCATTACATATAGCTCTATTTCATTCCTTTTGATGGCTGAGTAATATTCCATTGTATATATGTGCCACATCTTCTTTATCCATTCATCTGTTGATGGGCATTTAGGTTGATTCCATGTCCTGGCTATTGTAAATAGTGCTACAACAAACATTACGGTACATGTTTCTTTTTGGATTATGGTTTTCTCTGGGTATATGCCCAGTAGTGTACACCCTTAATTCTTTAATGCAAATTATAATTTAAAAATTCTTACACAATATCTGCATCAAATCAGTTTCCCCTCACATCATTTAGTTCTAATTGTTCAACTCTACCCTCGATTTTGCTAATTCTCTTGTGAGAATCTGTTAATTTTTTAATAAGGCACTAAATGATCAATATTGGTGACCAATAAATATCATTACCAGCAATTATTTATATCACTCTTCTAATTCTCCTACTGGCTTCCCTACCTATCCCTCTCCTAAGATGGTAATTTCTAGAAGTAGTGGGGAGCTTCTATTTGAGTTTAATGTACAAGTCAGCAGATCAGAAGAAATGCTTTTCATCAGTTTAAGCTACTTTTGTTGCATAAGTGCAAAACCTCCTTAATGGTCTCTCTGCCTCTAATCTGTCTACCTTCAAAAGTCTTCTCTGTAATATTATGAGTAATATACATAAAGCCTAAATATATCTTCTTGATATTTTTCACTGACTTTCTTTCACAGTCAGTTGATAGCATTTGAGATCCTCCATTCCCTACCCTTAAAATTCTCCAGCCTCAACTTCGTCTGCTCTGTGTGTTCACTTGCCTCTGGGCATCTAGAGCTGTTTATACTCCCTCATTCTACACTCACCATGCCATTGTTAATGCTGCTATCTTGGTCCAGATACCCTCTCCTCTGCCACTCTCCCTCTTCAAACTTTTATCTAACTGCTACATGCTGTCAACACTCAGATTAGAACAAATATACTCTAAGAGGTTGTTTAGGAATCAACTCAGGGTAAGTTAAATTCCTTCCTTTTCAAACCCTTGGCACCCAGTGTATTCCAGGTGTTATATAAGCTGAATTGTTTTCCTACAATGCAGTAACATTGCTTCCAATTTGGAAGAGGCACTGTCAGTTTAGATAAATACCTAATTTCATTCTTTACTTCAAATTTTATTCAAAACAAAATGACATTAGAACATAAGGAAGTGTTGCTCTCCTTGTATTCTCCCAAATCTCTTGATTTGGCTCTACTATGTTTCTTTTTCTTAATTATGAAGATGCTAGTTAAGTTATATAATAATAACTAATATAGATGGTATTAATCATGATTCATAACCTAAGGTGAATTAATTTTATTTGTTAATAAATATAATTTTATTTTTCTATAACTGGATCTACTTTCTGTCATGGGTCCTAATACAGTGGATACCAAAAATGGATGGATATCAGGTTTTCTCTCCTTCTTTCCCTCAGGAGTCTAATTTGGGGAGAGGAACATCAGGGCAAGAAGTAAGAAGGTCTCGGTTGTCATTTTCCTTACTGTGGTCCACAGAGCCCCTTTCTCTAGTTTAAACTGGTGGATATTGGACCTTCTTGTTCTGTCTACTTGACTTCTTCAGTTTTACATTCTCCCTGTGCCTTGTTCTCAGCATTCCAGAATAAGAGAACAAAAATGTACATATTGTGATTTGTGTCTTAAATGTAAAATGCAGCTCTATTTCTCTTTTCTACTTTTAATTTTTTATTGTTTGCCTTTGGATATTTAATTTATTTTATTATTTTAATCTTTCTACCTATTTTTGTTTCTGTGATAAATATCATATGATCACATTTTGTTTTTTATCTTTTCTGAGGTTTTTTCCCCCTAAGAGAATTTTTTGTTATTAAATGTCATATCTGATATGTTTGTCTTAATTTCTGACATGTTTCAGGCCTTCTTTGTTTTTCTTTAAATCCATCATTGCTATTTCATTCAGTTTTCTTGTTTTTAATAATTTTTCTTGACATATTTTCTTCTCCTGTAAGTTAGAAACAGTATCTATTGATAGCCCCTACGTTCCTCCTTTAAAAGATAAAATACATTAACATGCAATTAATGACTCCCTTGTTTCACACTCCTGTTTTTGTCAATAAGATGTTGATATTTATGTATTATCTCTCTTTAAAAAGAGATATTTTTATTTCTTTAATATGTTGATTCTCAGGCATTTATGTTTATTAATCTTAATCATCTGGAACACACTGTGAATTTTTTAAAGAGATGTCCATGGTTAGTAGACTTCTTCAGAGCTTGTGTACTTAACAATTTTATTTCTTTACTCTTAAAATGGAACTTTGGCTAATTATAGAATACTTAGGCCAGAATTATTTTCTTTTGAAAATATAGACACTATCTTATTGTCAACTGATATCTAGAGTTATTGAGAAGATGCTTGTAACTTGGTTGCTTCCAGGATTATTATATATCATGAATAGAGAATGACCTTATGGAAACAGTTCATGTTTTATGTCACTTTGTTGTATCAAAAATACAAATAGAAAATAACTCTGAAACCAGATTCCTCTCAAAATGATCTTCTTACTCCTCCATCATAGAGTAGGTACATTGAAATAAGCATAAATCTTGATTTCTTTTCACATATATAGTAATTCTCACTGTGGATGGAATCTGGGATTAGCCAGTAATACAAGAAGCGCTATCTGGGGTCAAAGAATAGAAATTTCAAACAATGCTGAACTTACTGAGAAGAAAATGTGTAATAAGAGATTCAAGCCTCTTAATCACGTGGCCAAATTCCTGGGAACCTGGGGGAAAGCTGTAAAACTATGCTTTCTAGGAGGAACTATTTCCAGGGTACTACCAAGCACCCCAAAGTAATCTTGTTGGGAAAAGTGAAGGTCATTTAGGATCCAACTCGTTCTAAATATTGGCACCTCGAGATACTCTTTTGAAAACAGAGGCTCCTGGATCTTTCACTATGTTTCAGATCCGTTTAATTCTTCTTTAATCTCTTTATCTACATCTCATGACTTCATTACTTGCTAACAGTGTGGCCATCCTTAAGTCACTTGACGACTCTACATGTGTATCTTCATTTAAAAATGAGGATAGTAATAGTGCCTACTACATATATGAGATATGACATGAAATAATGCATGGAACATGATTAGTAACAAGTCTGGGTTATAGTAAGCACTCAACATTATCAGCCATTACTTGTTTAAGATCCTAGATTGCTCTGTGCCTTGCTCCTGTATATGTGCGAGGAAGAGTATACAAATAAAAAGGAGCCAGAGAAACGGAGCTTTTCTTAAGTCTTTGACTTTAATTATCTGTTAATAAAGGATACTTTTTAAGTGTTTTAGAAAATTATTATCATATCACCAATTACCATATCAGTGTGCTTTGGGCTTAGTTCTGGGCCCTCTCTTATTCCCACCCCACACTCTTTCTTAGAGAGCTCATCCATTTCTATTGCTTAAATCACCATTTATAGGCCAGTGAAGCACACATTTACATATTTACTCTAGACATCTTTTCTAGTTCCACATCTGAAGATCCAATTGCCTATTGACCATTTCTGCATTTCCTAGAGTCACTTTAAAATTAATATACAAAAATTCAGCTCTTCATGTTTCCCTTTAGCTTTTCTGTCACCTGTGTTCCCTTTTTCATTGGTTCAAATACCCAAACCTGCCTGTTGTTCTTCAATTCTTTCTCTCACTTTAATATCTCTTGACTAATTTCTATGGGTTCAACATTCTAACTACTTCTTAAAATGATCCTCTGGCCTCTATTCTTACCTCAGTTTAGGCTGTAATTGTTGTCTTTTTCAAGGATGGTGCAATGTCCTTTTAAATTATTTCCTTGCCCCAGTCATGCCTTCTTCCTAATCATTCTCTAAAAAGTAGCGAGAGTGATCTTTATGATACTCAAACTTCATAATGATACTCGCTTATTTAAAGAGCTTCAATAACTTTAGCTGCTGTTAGAATAAAATCCAGTCTCCTTAACATAGGCTAAGAATGAGGTTTGTCCTTAAGCCTATCTCTTTCAGCTCTCCCCTTTGCCCTCACACACACTCCACAGTCCTGCTACAGTTACTTCTGTTAGTTCTTTGAACATGTCATGTTCTCCCTTTCCTCAAGGGTTTTGAACGCTCTTCACCACACTTCATGCCTCATTAACTCCTCCTAAGTCTTCATGTTTCAGTTGGATGTCACATTTTGGGGGTGAATAATGCTCTAATGTCCCAGGTTTAGGTTCTCCATATCTGGGTAATAGCAGCATGCTCCTGAGGTTTAATTTTATTTATGTATATCTCCTCAATTATAACCCAGTGAAGACAAGGCCCTTATCTGTGTGATTCATCAGTATATCCCCAGAGCCTAGTCTCGTGTCTAATGGGATGTAACTACCAAAGATTCATGCCATGAAGCAAGTTGCTTGAGTATAATAGGCAGCAAAACCTATCTTGTTTCTCATCATTTAGCGTGTTGCTCCATATTCATGCCCACCGACTAAAAAAGTGCATAATTATACAAACAAACAAATAAACAAACAACAAAGAAAAACAACTTACTTGGCTATCTTCGATAGGACTCTAATGAGAAAATATATAAGACAAATAAGACAATTTTTTGGATGCTGCTTTCTTACTCATTTTTAAATGAGTTGTTATCTTTAATAACTATAAGTTTAGATTTGGGTATATTTATGTATCTCTGCTTAAAGTCACAGGTGCTTTGTCACCAAAAGGGCAGACTACAAACTGTCTAGTGCTTACATATTTACCCAGCTCAAAGCCTGGCACAAAATAAATTAAATAAAAAATAGGTAGTTAAAATGTTTTTCTCTCTTTGGTCATACCATTCCTATTTTAAATTCTGCACTAACAATTCATTGTTGTATTGGAAGTGCTTAAGGTTACATTGGTCAATAAAATACGTACATAGGATGCCCTCTTTCATTGATCCAAAGCCTATTAAAATGTGAAGAAATAACCTTTGAAAGTAAACTTTAAAATTCTAGGTGGTAGGTGCTCCACCTTTTTTAGAAAGTACCCAGACCTATGTTTACTTTGAAATAGTAGTTCTTAAACTTTTTGGTTTTAGGATCCTCTTTAACTCAAAATCTATTGAACATTCTAAAAAGCTTTTGTTTACATGGATTATATCTAGCAATATTTATTGTCACTAGAAATCAAAAGCAAGAATTTTTGAAATATAAAATACCCAAGTTCTCTTTTTATTAGCTATCATGATATCATCATACGTCATTAAGTTCCAGAAAAATTCTTCTGTATGTATGTGAAACAATGAGAATGCAAAAGTAAAATGACATCTTAGTTTTATAAAAAGAGCTTTGACCTCATGGGGTCTCTGAAAGGGTCTTGGGGAAGCTAAGACTTCCTTGATCACACTTTGAGAAATACTGTTTTAATATATTACCATTTGACACTCTCCCAAGCGTTGTAAACCTTTCTACATTTCCATAGCTTTATGAGCATAATCTATTGTAAGAAACACTTGAAAACTATTTCCTAAAGTATACCTTAAGATATTAATAGTCTTACTATGGAAATATTGCTCTCTATTCCATTAAGCTGGAGGAAAACTCAAGCAAAGTTCAAAGCCCTTCTGCACTGCAGGACTTCTCAGGACCTTTAGAATGATAATTTGCGTTAGGCATGTTCAACTACGAGATATCATATTCAAGTTTCTTAAATTTACTTTACTTGACTGAATTTTTTTGAAACATCTTGTGGAAATAATGATATAAAGGATAAAGAATAAGCAATCTGTAATGTATACAATGTTGCCACTATTTTTCAAATATGGAAACTCTCACATTGATTATTTGCATACTTTGTTTAAGTATTACAATCCAGATATCATACTTACATATTTTTGTTTATTGATTGGAAGAGTTCACTTGGATTTTGTGCATTAGTTAATCAAGTTTCTGCTTTGAAATATCTCCAGCAACTCGATTTCAGGACCTTTTCTAATCCATTTGTTTAAGTCTCCAGTGATTTCACTATTCCCTCCATCTACCAACACTGCTGAAATGCTATAGCCTTGTGATTAAAGGCTACAATTGTTCTTTTCATCCATCATCCTTGGATTTGGTTTTAATAATGCAATCACTTGGAGGTTGAGAGGCATTGAGCAGGGAGGGGTAGGATGTAAGGAGGCTTTTCTCTTCCCCCCTCCATTGCTGAATTCCTTGCAAACATCTATTCAGGTAGAAAGGTTCTGGATATTAGATGAGATGGAGGAGAAATGTCATTCTCTACCTTCTCTGTAGTTTTGATTTTCACTACTTAAAAAAATTTTTTTTTTAGTCAAAGCGTAAATGATCATGAACTTGAGGGAACTCCAAGGCAGAATTTTGGTAAATGATTCCAGATGGATGTACCCTAAAGTTTTTCAGAATTTTAAATAACTTCTGATTCCAATCCATTTGAGAAATTCTGGGTTAAAAAGAGCTAAATAAGTTCATTTGCTGTGGGACCTCTCAGAGCTGTTCACTTGATAGTATGTGTTATCAATTGCCCAGAGAAGTGTAGAATATACAGGGTACCCAAATGCATCTAGTGATGTAAAATTTAATAGGAGAATGTCTCAAAGTAGAGTGCTGCAGAGTAATGTTTCAGAAACAGTTGTTCTAGATTGAAGTAAGTATTCTACAGTTAGTTAAGCATGGGGAAATTATGTGGCTTTTCCTGTTACTTATTTTTAATTTGCTGCACTGTTAGAGATAGATTTTTAATTATTTTATTATGAATAGAAATGTGTTAGGAAAACTATTATTTGATTCACTAATATTTGCATATATTATAGAAATGGGAAGGGAGGAAATGTTCTAGGTTTTCAAGTCAAGTAACTATAACACCACTTAATTCAAAGAGAAAATACCCTAGTTATACTCAACATTAGACTAAAATCAGATTGATGAGTAAGCACTTACTTTTGGAATCCCAGCTGAATTGTGGCCAGCAATTTTCACTGAGTTGAATATGCACAGGCTGATTTCAGGGTGGTGAAGGGAATTGGTCCTCTTTCACATTATCTATAAGCAGAGCTTGAATCCAGCTGACTGGAGCCTGAGAACATGCTAGGACACTTCATATTCAATACACAGACCTATAAAGAGAAGAAAAATGAGCCTTGTCCAAAACTCTTACCTCAGCACCCACTGGCAAAAGTAAAATGTAAGCTGGGGACCAGGTCTCTTTGATGCTGATTTTTTAAAAACTCTCTAACAGGCCTCTGGTGGTTACAGATATTGATCGTCAGAAAGTAATCTGTTCAGGTTTGGGGGCATGCCAGTACAAATTGTGGAATGCATTCCTTCCTCTCCAAGGACGTGTTGAGCTTTTTATATTGTCTATACTGGTTTGCTTGTCAACTGTCTACCCTATTTGACATGAATTATTTTCTACCTTTTGTGAATGTGTAATTAAATATATTTTAAAAATAAGAAATTTTATTAATATAGAATCTTTAGCTTGAGTCAAAATATTCTTTTCATCTTTTTTAACCCTCATTTTTCTTCCATAATCATTATTTGATTCCCTCTGGCTGCCTGCTACTTATTTGTAGTAGTACCATTCATCCATTGAGACCTTTCCATCTGTCACACAGCTTTGCTTTCTTTCCCCAGAAGCTTTATTCTCCTACTGTGCCATGTTTACTTTTTTTTCCCTTTTTTTATCTACTAGTTGAATTGAGCATTCTTTTGTGCAGGTGTTTTCACCTTTTTTTTTTTTTTTTTGGTTATTTAAAAAATTTAAACCAGGCAAGTGATGCTGAATTAGATAAAAGTGACACTCAGAGGGGCATGTTTGCTAGTCTTCAAAGACTGATATAATTTTTAAAAATTCCTTATGTCTTTGTTCTGTTATGTAAAGGTAGAATTGGAGTAGATCCAATAAAATTCTGAATGTTAAGTGAAGTGGTAGGAATTGTTTCAATCAGTCTTTGCATGTGGGTAAACAATGATATTGATATTTTACTCTCCATGTGTTATATTTATATTTTTACTATGTGTAATTGCTGGTTAAAAGCTTATTTACTGTGAATTGCAATGCTTAGAAGCACTTAAACATAAAGATTAACCTTTCTGGGTACCACTTTACCTTGGCGCTTACCATCAAGTTCTATTTAGAGTAAGGGATCTTCTGCCAGGAGGACAGATTCTAAGGGTATGAAGGTAAATAGCATTCATGAGAAATTAAGTTAATGAAAAGTCTCCATTTTGCTTACATTATTGGAGAAATTTCATTAATTCTTTTGTGGTTTGTTATACCCACTCAACTCAAGTATAATTTAGCCCCCTTTCTGAGGTATGCAGATGACCAAGACCACATTTCTCAAACTGCCGTTGTTATACCTGGTGCTGAACCCACTTCCTAAGAAGATACATTGCTAAGTGAAAGGGACAGCTTCTGCTGTCAAGGGGCTCACAGTCTCTTTAAGGGAGGGAGAATACTGAATTTTCACTTAAAGCATCCAGGGCATTAAGAATATGTTCACTGAGAGATGATAGATTATGTTCTGATCACACCTGGTTAGTGTTGGGAAAGAAAAGAATCCTGGAGTATTTAAAATAGTTTTTTAAGGATATCAGGGGATAGAATGGAAGGATGATACTAGCAATCCAGAAAGTAGCAGATAGAGAGATATGCAGGGGGTGGAGTAAGTAGTTAAGAAGAGAAGCATGCAGAATTTTTTTTTGAGAGAAATAAGAGATGTAACTGAAAACCTTAATAGTTACTGACAGCTGACTCTATCTCAGTCCCTGAACAACCAAAGATAATGAGTTAGAGTCCTTTCCTATAAGAAATTCATAATCTAGTAATGGATATATGATAAATATGTAAATCATTTTATTAGAAGCCAAAATCATATAAGAGATATACTGTTTTTTTTTTTCTTGAACTATGATAAAGTATCTTGTTATCAGGACAACCTTTGCTTAGAGAACAATATAGAAGCTATAGGAAATACAAAAAGTAGCTGACTGAAGGCATTGTAGAGAAACCAAAGTAGACAGGCTTTGAAAAACTAAGGTCTTAGGAAAAGGAAAACATATTGAGGTGAAATTGATAATCTGTGCCACTGTTGTCCTTGAGGGATTTGCAGATTTCTAAACATTGTAAGATGGGAGTCCAAGAAATCAAGAAGAATAAGCAGAGATTTTTTGCAGTTTCACATACTGAGGAACAAAAATAGATCAAGTCCTGCCAAGGAGAAGGGACTTAAAAAAAAAAAAAAAGAAACCCTAGATTTAGATTTGAAAACCCAGGAATTCTATGTTCTAGGGATAAGGGCAAATCAGAAATAGACCAGATCTCACAAATTTTGAAACCCACTCTCAAATCATCTTGCTCCTAACTAGATGATCTGTTCTACTCAAACTGCCTGCCTAGAAAAAATATTATAACATGATACAGAGCCTTTAAATCTTTATATCTGGAACTCAGTTGAAAAAAAAATACTATACATCCTAGGAGATAGGAAAACAAAAACAAAAAAACCCAAAAAAACCCCCAAATCCCAGAATGAAACAAACAAACAAGAGAAAGAGGGTCACGGATCATGAAATACTGAAATTTAGGATATACAATTTTAAAGTATCTGCAATTAATGCTTTTAAGAAAATAAAAATTCTCTGGAGTACTTCATACAGAATGGGCTCAATAAATATGAATCTAATGAATATTCCACAATTATAAAGTGAAGTCACTGAAAAAAGTGTAAATGTTTGATGGAAGAAACTCTGAGTGGGCAAGTGTCTGTCCTAATCACCCCTGTACTCCCCCACTACATGGTACTGAGCCTGGTACATGGTGGGGCTACTCACTGCATAATCTGTTGAATGGGTGGGTGCTTCAATGAGTGCAGCCAAAGGTACTAAAAGAAAAATCACTGAACTTAATCATTCAATATAAAAAAGTCAAACAAAAGAAAGAAAGGAAAGAGGAAACAAAACCATATGGAAGAAATAGAAAATGAAAAGCAAGTTGTCAGATTAAACATAACCATATTGATTATCATATTAAATGTAAATGGATAAGCAACCCAATTAAAAAGCAGGAATATTCCAGACTACATTTTAAAAAGAGACTCATCCATAAATTGACTACAAGAAAACTATAAGAAAGCAGGAATGCTTTATTAAAATAAGAAAAAAATAGACAGAGTAAATTATCAGGGATAAAGGGAAATATTTCATTATTATAAAAGTCCTCAAGGCCTAACAGTCCAAAGTCTGCAAGTAATCAATAATAGAACTTCAAAATGCATGAAACAAAATTTCACAGAATTAAAAGGAGATATATACAAATTCATAGTTAATTGATAGAACAGTAATTGATAAAACAATTTAAAAATTTATGAGTATATAGAAAACTTGAAGAATAAAGCAATTAACTTGTCCTAATTGGCATTAATAGGACCCTCCATCCAACAACAATAGAATACATATTCTATACCATATGATAGACCATAGGACAAGCCTCACTGGAATCATAGTATGGTCTCTACCCACAATATATTTAAATAAAAACTAATAACACTAAGACATCTGAGAATTCTCCAAATATTTAGAAATTAAACACACACTTATAAATAAATCATAGGTCCAAAATGTAATCATAAGGGAAGTTGAAACATATTTTAGACTGAATAGAAATCAAAACACAGCCTATTGGAATGTGCGGGCTTAAGTACTACTTTGAGGAAAATGTATAGCTTTAAATGTTTATGTGGAGGAAAGTCTTAATTAAGCTTCCACCTTAAGAAATAAGAAAAAAGTTAAACCTAAAACAAATAAATGGATGAAAGCATAAATAAAAGATAAGAAATCATTGAAACAGAAGACAAAAAATAGAAATGTCAAAGAAACCAAAAGTTGCTTTTTTGAAAAATATTCATGCTCAAGAATATAGAGACAATTCAGGAGAATATTAGCTACTACATGAAAAAAAAAGACATCACATGTAGAATCAGAGCTGCAGGAAAAGAAGACAAATTGGGAAAAACAGTATTTGAAAACACTGGGCCAAGAATTTTCCAAAACTATTAAAAGATATGTACCACAATGTTCATTGCAGCACTATGTACAATGGCCAGGACATGGAAGCAACCTAAATACCCATCTACTGATGAATGGATAAAGAAGATGTGGTACATATATACAATGGAATATTACTCAGCCATAAAGAGGAATGAAATTGAGTTATTTGTAGTGAGGTGGATGGACCTAGAATCTGTCATACAGAGTGAAGTAAGCCAGAAAGAGAAAAACAAATATCATATGCTAACTCATATATATGGAATCTAAAAA
Source organism: Hippopotamus amphibius kiboko (assembly GCF_030028045.1). Taxonomy (NCBI): domain Eukaryota; kingdom Metazoa; phylum Chordata; class Mammalia; order Artiodactyla; family Hippopotamidae; genus Hippopotamus; species Hippopotamus amphibius. The sequence continues at coordinate 18,290,773 of NC_080191.1, read as the reverse complement.
AATGGTATTGATGAACCCAGTGACAGGGCAAGAATAAAGATGCAGATGTAGAGAACAGACTTGAGGACCCAGGGCGTGTTGGGGGGTGAAGGGGAAGTTGGGACGAAGTGAGAGAGTAGCATTGACATATATATACTACCAACTGTAAAATAGATAGCTAGTGGGAACCTGCTACATAACACAGGGAGATAATTCGATGATTGGTGATGATTTAGAGGGGTGGGATAGGGAGGGTGGTAAGGAGTTGCGGGAGGGAGGAGATATGGGGATATATGTATAAATACAGCTGATTCACTTTGTTGTACAGCAGAAACTGGCACAACAGTGTAAAGCAATTATACTCCAATAAAGAGCTTTAAAAAAAAAGATATAAAGCCACAGACTCAAAAATCTTTAAAAAACACAACCAGGATAAAGAAAAGTAAATTGATACCTAGCCACATCACAATAACACTGCTGGATACCATGATAAAGACAAAATGAAGACATTTTCAGATAAATAGAAACTGGGAGACTTTGTCACCAGCAAACCTACCTTAAAAGAAATACTACAATGGAAAAAAGACAGTCTCTTCAATAAGTGGTGCTGGGAAAATTGGATAGGTACATGTAAAAGCATGAAATTAAAACACTCCTTAACACCATACACAAAAATAAGCTCAAAATGGATTAAAGACCTAAATGTAAGGCTGGATACTATAAAACTCTTAGAGGAAAACATAAGCAGAACACTCTTGGACATAAATCACAGTAAGATCTTTTTTGATCCACCTCCTAGAGTAATGAAAATAAAACAAAAATAAACAAATCGGATCTAATTAAACTTAAAGGATTTTGCACAGCAAAGGAGACTATAAACAAAACAAAAAGAGAACCCCGAGAATGGGAGAAAATATTTGCAAATGAAGCAACCAACAAGGGATTAATCTCCAAAATATACAAACAGTTCATGCAGCTCCATATCAAAAAAAACAAATAACCCAATCAAAAAATAGGTGGAAGATCTAAAGAGACATTTCTCCAAAGAAGACATAAAGATAGCCAGGAGGCACATAAAAAGATGCTCAACATTGCTACTTATTAGAGAAATGCAAATCAAAACTACAATGAGGTATCATCTCACACTGGTCAGAATGGCCATCATCAAAAAATCTACAAACAATAAATGCTGGAGAGGATGTAGAGAAAAGGGAACCCCCCTACATTGTTTGTAAGAATATAATTGGTACAACCACTGTGGAGAACAGTATGAAGTTTTCTTAAAAAACTAAAAATAGAACCACCATATAACCCAGCAATCCCATTCCTGGGTATATACCTGAAGAAACCCATAATTCGAAAAGATACATGCATCCCAGTATTCATTGCAGCACTGTTTACAGTAGCCAGGATGTGGAAGCAATCTACATGTCCATCAACAGAGGAACAGATAAAGAAGATGTGGTATGTATATACAATGGAATATTACTCAGCTGTAAAAAAGAACAAAATAATGCCATTTGCAGCAACATGAATGGACCTAAAGATTGTCATACTGAGTGAAGTAAGTCAGACACAGAAAGATAAATATCATCTGATATTGCTTATATGTAGAATCTAAACAAAAAGGGAGGTACAAATGAACTTATTTACAAAACAGAAGTAGAGTCAAGGATGTAGAAAACAAACTCATGGTTATCAGGGGATAAAAACAGGGAGGGATAAATTGGGGGATTGGGATTGATGTAAACACACTACTATATATAAAATAGATAACCAGTAAGAACCTGCTGTATAGCACAGGGAACTCTACTCAATACTCTGTAATGACCTATATTGGAAAAGAATCTAAAAAAAAAAAAAAAAAGAGTAGACATATGTATATGTATAACTGATTCACTTTGCTGTACATCTGAAACTAATACAACATTGTAAACAACTATACTCCAATAAAAAATAAAAATAAATAATTTAAAAAATGCTAAAGGGATTCTTTAGGCAGAAGATAAATATTACCAGAAAAAACTGCAAATATGCACAAAGGATTAAAATATGCAATAAAAATTATTAAAATGTGGTTAATTTAAGACATTGTATACAATAAATATATATATGTATATATATATAAAATACATTAAAATGATAGCACACATGAAGGAAAGTATTAACTAAACATTCTAAGAACCTATTCTAAGTACTTTTTTATTTCCAGAAGGTAGAGAACTACTAATTTATAATCAAAATGCATATTAGTAATGTCTATAGTAACCTCTTAAGTAGATGGTTTAAAAATGTGTAAATAATAAGCTAATAGAAGGAAAAATAGAATAATAAAAAATTCTTAGCTCAAAATAAAACAAGAAAGGGGAAAAATAGCAACAACAAAGTGGATAAACAGAAAGCAAGTAGATGATAGATTTATATCCAAATATATTAATAGTTACAGTAAATATAAACAGATTTAATTAAAAGAGAAATGTCACTATAAGAAATAAAAATGCTATAATATATGGTTCTTAAGAGACACACCATAAATAAAAGAACAAAAACTGCAGAAGGCACATATTAAAAGCCCATTGTAATTATTCCAATAAAAAGATAGTGAACTTCAAGGCAATAAAATGTTCTTAAAGATGAAGATTTCATAATGATTAAAGGATCTATTAGGAAAACAAAACAATTCTAAATTTATATGCAGATAATAATATAGCATTAATATAGACAAAGCAAGAACTGAAAGGATTATAAAGCCAAATAGAATATTCCAGAATCATATTTGGAGATTAAACCCACTTCTCTGACTAACTGATAAAATAAAGAGACAAGGAATCTACATAACAGTAGAAGATATGAAAACCACAATTAACAACTTTTATCTAATTGATCTATTTTGGACACTGAATCCCCAACAGCAAAATATACATATTTCAATAAAGCAGTCTCAATACATTTCAAAGAACTGAACTCAGAGTGTGTTCTCTGACAATGGTGAAATCAAGGTGAATTTATTAACAAAAGATATAAGAAAATACCCAGATGTTTGGAAATTAACCACTATGCCTCTAAACTATCCATGAGTCAGAGAAAATATGAAGGGAATGTTGTGAATTGAACAATAATGAAAATAATATATTAAAACTTATTGGATGTGATAATTCCCTGGCGGTGCAGTGGTTAGGACTCCACGCTTTCACTGTGAGGGCATGAGTTCAATCCGTGGAGGAACTAAGATCCGGGAAACTGAGCGGTGCAGCCAGAAAAAAAAAAAAAAAACCAAAACACCTATCAGATGCAGCTAAACCCTTAGAGGGAAATGCATACCTATAAAATATAAAATGCATATATACAAAAAAATCTGAAAATCAGTAATCTTAGTATCCATCTCAAGAGACTAGAAAAATAACAAGAACTAAATCCAAAGAAAGTAACAATAAAGAAATAATTACAATATGAACCAAAATTAATAATTTAATAAACAAATGCAAAATTGAGAAAGTCAACACAGCCAGGAGTTGTTCCCTTGGAAAGAATAATAGGATTTATGACCTTCCAAGATTAGTCAAGGGAAAAAAAAAAAGAAAAATATAATGTACCCATGCTAGGAGTAAAAAAAGGCACATCATCAGAGATCCTGGTAATACGAACAATTATCAGTGTTAATAATATGAACATTATGCCAATAAAATTGAACATCTATACGAAATTAAAATTCCTGGAAAGCTTCAATTTATCAAACTGGATACAAAAATAATATAATATGTATACTGGTATTATATCTATTACATAAACTGAATCTGTAATTTAAAACCCTCCTATAAAGAAGACTCTAGACCTAGATAACCTTAACCTTAGAGAAAGACATAACAACAATCTTACACAAACTTTTCCAAGGGAAAAAAAGTAGGAACACATTCTATCTCATAAATATGTATTTTAGGAGACTAGCATAAACTTTATACTCAGACCTGACAAGGACTTTACAAGAAAGGGAAATTACAAAGCAATCTTTAATGAACATAGAGAAAAAAATTTTAAACTTAGTGTAAGCATATAAAGTCCACCAGCACACGAAAATTTTAATACACAACAAAAGGTTAGATTTATTTCAAGCAATCATGTTCAATATTAAAAATTTAATCAGAGTATTTTACTCCATTAACCATATAAAGGAGAAAAATCATATGATCATTCAAAAGGTACAGAAAAGCATTTGATAAAATTCCACACTGATTAATGATAAAAGTTCTTAGGAATCTGGGAACAGAAAAATACTTTCTTAATGTAACAAAGGCTTCAACAAATATTGGGAATAATTAATTGTGTACTAAGTTTCAACATAATGTTAGCTCTAGAAGATCTAATTCTAACTATATATACTTTCACAATGCATAGATATGTATACTGTAGCATATAAAAGTAAAAAACATTGACAATAGTTTCTAACTGGAAACAATGCAAATATCTGTCTTCTGTAGAATAGACAATAAATTGTGATGTGTGATGTATTTGTAAATAAAATATTTAATTAAATATTTTAAGATAAAAATTAATAAAATAAGATAAAATGAGGAAATTACTGCTACATGCGAAAATGTAGGTGAATCTCACAAACATAATACTGAATAAAAGAAGCTAGCACAAAGCAATTCTATTTGTATAACATTTGAGAACAGGGGAACTATCTATTGTGGTGGAAGTCAGAGTAATAGGTCCATTTGCAGACAGCAATGATAAGGAAGTAGAACAGGGTGATGTCAGGCCTCCCAGCAATTTTTATTTCTCGATTGATGAAGTGAAAGGACACAGGAGTATATTTACTTTGAAATAGTTAATCGAAATGTATTCTTATGATTTTTGCACTTCCCTGAATGTATATTTGCTGTGGATTAAATTGTGTTCCTTCAAAATTCTTATGTTGGAACCCTAACATAACCCTAACCCTCAAGGTGATCATATTTGGGGGGCAGGTTTAGGGAGATAATTGGGTTTAATTGAGCTCATGAGGGTACCCTCATAAGAAGAGACACTAGAGAGCTTGCTGTCTCTCTCTGCCATGCCGGGATGCAACAAGAAGCTGGGCATCTGCAGTCCAGGAAGAGAACCTTCTTTAGAACCCAAACATGCTGATACCCTCATCTCAGAATTCCAGCCTCCAAAACAATGAGGAAATAAATATCTGTTGTTTAAGCCACCCCGTCTATGGTATTTTGTTATGGCAGCATGAACTAACTAAGACATATTTTACTTCTATAGAAAGTTTTCTTGAAGAAAGAAGAAAAATGTATTTTGACAAGTTTTAGGGGTGGTAGAAATGTACAGATATTGGCAAGGAGCAGAGATATCATAAAAGAAGTAACCCTTTGGCTAGTTCCTGAAGAAAGAGTACAAGAAGTAAGCAGTGGAGAGTGAGCTTAAGGTACTTTAGAAATCAGTGCTATACTAAGGTGGATGGACCTAGAGACTGTCATACAGAGCGAAGTAAGCCAGAAAGAGAAAAACAAATACCGTATGCTAACTCACATATATGCGATCTAAAAAAATGGTACTGATGAACCCAGTGACAGGGCAAGAATAAGGATGCAGGTGCAGAGAATGGACTGGAGGACATGGGCTTGGGAGGGGGGGTAGGCAAAGGGGAAGCTGGGACGAAGTGAGTGAGTAGCATAGACATATTTACACTACCAACTGTAAAACAGATAGCTAGTGAGAAGCTGCTGCATAACACAGGGAGATCAGCTCGATGATGAGTGATGATTTAGAGGGCTGGGATAGGGTGGGTGGGAAGGAATCGCGGGAGGGAGGGGATATGGGAATATATGATTCACTTTGTTGTACAGCAGAAACTGGTGCAATAGTGAAAAGCAATTATATTCCAATAAAGAGCTTAAAAAAGAAAGAAAGAAAGAAAAAAAAGAAATCAGTGCTGGTATAGGGCTAGGGATGCCAGCTTAAAACTTTGGATTTTACATGCACGAAAGTATAAAATTATTATAGATTATTATGCCTGAGTAGTAGTCCATGAAGAAAGGACTGGATACACACTGGAGACAAGGACACCTTATAGAAGACTGCTATAATAGTTCGAACAGCAGTAGCTTTGGAATGTTGATTATGTTAAGTTTACTTTGTGTAAATAATTATTGATTTATGTTCTGGGCAGATCTTCGGTGTTTGTTTTTAGAAATCACTTTTTACCCTTGCTCTATGTTCTTTTTAATGATCTAAAAGTACTTTATAATGATGTTCTGTCCTTGATATAATGGATGTTTCTTTGAGAACTAAAAAATTTTTTTAAATGCCCACAAGGACATAGTTAATGTCTAAGATCTTAGGACCCTACCTGAGAATACCATTGCTAGTAGCAACTAAGTCATTTTTGAAGTAGCCACTTATCTTGAAGATTTAGTCACTATGATTACTGCCATTGTCCCTCATGTGTGTGGAAACAGACAACAGAGGAAACAATAGAACTATGAGCTATAAAAAGATAGATTTATTCTAGAGCAGATAAATTTAGGGGCAGCAAGGAGTCCTAAAAAAGTTTTGTCAAAGTTGCCTGGAGATAGAGCTGTATTTGGTAGAATGTTGACTTGATTAAGTCTAAGTTAGAGGTATGTTGACTTCTGAAAGTATTTCTGAGGTTTTTATAGTGTTGATGGTCTTTGGTGACAAGATGCCAAGAGATAAAGTAAGGTGATATAGGATTTATTTAATAACAAGACTATGAAAACTTATAGATATGAAGTATGCCTGAAAATAGGAGAAAGATAGCAATCTCCTAGTGGGAAGTGTTGCTTTCCTGACTCTCAGGTTTCCTTACACAAAAATACTCAACAGCCAATGCATCTACCTTTCCAGGATAAAGACCCATCACATTCTTTAAGGAGCCAACTCTGAGTTTTTCTACGCATTGGTAAAGAGTTGAAACAAACCTTTCTGATCATGTATAACAAATGTCTCAGCATACTCCTGAGGAAATTCTGTAGGATGACTTGACTCAGAGGTCATTTGGAGGCACTGAATGGATCTGCCCATCGTAAGTAGAATTTGGCTTTAGACCTGAAGTCCTGTCCCCAGTGCAATCGTGATTTATGCACAACATGTCAATACAGCCTTGACCAGCTGACTAATACTTTTCCATTATGGTAGATTCTCCTGCCTGTCCAGCCAGGAGATTAACTGTCACAGAGAAGGCATTCAATGAATATTTGTTAAATAATTGAACAAGTCTGGTAAAAGACATGGAATATGTCTTCCTAGGAAGGAAATGGAAGGCTTTGAAGACACAGTTGATGTTTTCATGTCTTCTTTCAGTGTAAAGACATCTTTTTTTTTTTTTTTTTTTGGATAGGTAAGGGGAATGTACTGTCAAGAAAGAAAAATCTATAATATTCTTTTTGTGGCCCATGGCTGACATTTTCAGACAAATTGCCTCCTGATTGGTGACAGAGTTCTTCTTAGAACATAAGGAAGAGTATATTTTGCAATAGACTCACTGATCTGATTTTTTAAAGTTAAAATAACTTTTGAGAATGATAAATAATTCTAATCAATATTTTAAAAACTAGATACTACTCAGTTTCCTAAGTACAATAATATACATAATAATGAAATGAAATCATAGAAGCAAACATGAACAACTTGTATGGCCCAGTGAAAAATATAAAACTGCGTCAAGAAAGTGCCCAGTAATTCTAAGGAAGAAACAACAAAGGAAAGGATCAGGACACAAAATAATGAATAATTTTACAAATATTTATGCATATACAATGTATATATATATATATATATATGCACAAAATAGCAATATGCACATATGTATATGTCATAATCAATTTTATTTTTATATATAATGCTAAAATAACTAATGTTGTCGGTATCACCAGAATTGATTGGATTAGACCTGTGAGTAAATGGATGACTAAACCTTGTTTACAGGAAACATATAATTTGTAGCATTTGGCATTGAGAGAATGTTTGTATATGTGTGTGTGAATCCACAGCCCAGCCAAAAGGAAAGGTGTGTTTTAAACTTTCCTATTATCAAAAATAGGACTGGTCCAATGGCAGAGTCCGTGGTGAAGAATGGCCCTGTTTTATATACCAGTAATTTAAAATATATTTGATGTGTTTTTACTCTCATAGTTTCTCATGAAGGTGAGAAAGGTGTGATAAATTCTACTGTCTTTGTATAAGAACTTTTACATAAAGTAGAAGTCATGTCAACCTTGAGAGAAAATCATATTTTTATGCTAGAATTTTAAATAGTGACATGATTGCATGGCCAAATATGATAACCTTACAATTCCAGTTAGTAAAGTTCAAAAAGTGCAGAGAAATATAATATATGATCCCATATTCAGAGACTCTAAATATGAATACAGTTGAAAAATGATGATGGGTTAAAAAAAGAAATTTTGATTTATAATTTCAAATAGGTAGAGTGAAAAAGCAAGAGGCATGGGATGTTACCAGTGTGTTTGTAATGTCATGTGTTACCCACACCTGGAAAGCATATAAACATGAGAAGTAGAGTAATGAGTCTGGAACCAAGGATGAGTTCAAATAAGTAATGAATTTGTGACAGCAATGCTAAAACTAGTGCCCCAAATCTTAATCTTCACAGAAGAGTGATCAGGAAAAAAGAGCCCCAAGGAGCAAAATTTAGGACAAGAAAAGGAACAAGTCCTCTGCCTTTGGAAAAAATGTATTGTTATGATAAAAAGAAGGAAAAAAAACCTCAAATTACTCAATTTTTTGTTGCTTTACGGTGCATTTTCAAAGAAAAAGTTCTTCTTTCTACAAAACAAAATGTAGTTCACATATGTTTAAGAACTAAATGAAGAAGGCCACTCAAATAGGAAGAAGGCTAGATATGAAGACTTGAAGGTGCTTAAACTGAAAAAAAGTAAAATTTGAAAATGGCAGTATAGTTGTTTTCAAAATTTTGAAAATCAGGCATGGGAAAATATAGTCTACTTATTCATAATAGTCTAAATAATAGACTCCAAAGTATGCAAATTTTTGACTATATAAAAGGCAGTGAATATTAATGTTGGAAAGGATTTGCAGCTGAGCAAGTAAGATCTCCTTCACCAAAAATCTTTCAGTAGACTACTCAACAGGCAGAAAAGGATCCTTTAAAAGATAAGATGCCTGTTAAGATCCCTTTCATTTCAACTATTTGAGGATATTGTAAGGTTAGATGATATCACAGTGACAAGTCAGTCTGTGAAACAGAGCTAGAGATAATGGTTTCATTAAGGGGGACTCAGGTCAAACACATGAAACTGAATGAGGGTCTAGAAAAGCAATCTTAGCCTCCAATTTTCAGAACTGAGTAAAGGGAGATGGACACCCAATGGAAAAACCAACAGTGGACAGAAGTCCAAGTGGCTTTAAGAACTCTTGCTGAATCGGAACATTCAGGAGTGCAATCCTGCCTTCCTTCCTGGAGAGGATGGAGCATTAGTGGTAATGCTATTTGGGAAAGAAGTATGAAATGGACTGAAGTATTTTACTTGGTCTAGGGACTGAAGCAAGTATTAGAAAGTTTATGCTCTTACATTTTCAAAGACAGATTTAATGAAAATTATACACAATAAGGAATTTTCAATTTATAAGGAATAAAATGAGAGCTGATCGAGTAAATGTTTTGACATACACCTTTTGCAAGCTACTTATGCTATACTAATGCCTAAAGGAACTAGTTTTTTCATATACACTCCAATAGCTAACCTTTATTGAGCATTTGTGTATATTAAGCAATTTACATATATCATCTCTCATTTATGTTTTTTATTAACTTTATGAAGGAGAAATGATTGTTATAATTTGACAAATAAGGAACTGAGACTTAAAGTGGTTAAGTAATTTGTACAACCAGTAACCAGTAATCTGTAGGTGATAGTGGTATATTACTGATGTTGTTGAAAATCAAACTACTCTGAATTGTAGCTCTGGGAAACAAAGAAATAAAAATCAACTCAAGATGGCCTATGTGCCTTTTAGAAGGTTGGCAGTAAATGTGGCAGTAAATCCAAACTCTGGATCCAATCAAATGTTTGGTACTGTCCAACCTTCCATATGGTTGGGAGGTCTGGATCTGTCACAGATGTCGCAGGCAGCTTCCCGCATCACCTGCAAGACATATGTGACATAAATAGGAAAGCAAGATTACTAAAAGTATGCCCCCAGCTGGGCCTGTAGCTGTGAAGCAAAGATCAGCACAGCAGCAAGCCTGGGAACTGGGCAAACATGGGGGATGGTTCACTTTAAGGCCCCGAGTCAGCTGTTCAACAGTGAACTGAAATAGGGGCATTACAGGCAGGAAGGGCTGGCAAAAGAAAAGCTCCAAGGACACACTGAATCACAACTTCTAACAATGTGGCATGGCTATACAAACAACATCAGACAGGCCAAACTTAAATGCAGAAAATCAAAGACTGAGTGACTCATTTTGGGCAAATGTGTCTGGCAGCCTAGAAGGAGGAAAGGCAGGGCTGCAAGTACAATATGCTCTACAGACAGAGGAGAGAGTCCCAGCCCAAAGACAGTTTCCATGTGTACAAAGTGTGGAAAATCTGAGACATGCACTGGGCTCTTCAGCCACATTCTCACCCTTGGAAAGCAATCAGCCAGCAGAAAAATCTCCAATTTAAATGACGACAAAATGTATGCTTGGAATTATCTGACCAAATTAGCAACTGAGATATTCTAGGGACTTAATTTGCACATTGAGTTTTAATAGTATTATATTTGTATAGCAGATTATATAACCAAAAATGTTAATGGGAAAATGATTTTATTTGACTGGGAAATTGGCACTCTGGCTAATTGTCTGAAAAGGAGCCAATTTTAAAATTCAGATGCTGTTTGAATGAATTGGTATTGGCTGAATTAAGATTTATTGTGTAGAATACACAGTTTTTTAAAATAGCCTAAGGAAAGAAAAGAGGGCTCAATGAACTAAGTTTGTGTACTTCACCATGTTCTGGGATGGATTTCAGGATGGAACAAATAAGACCATTAGAGAAAAATATTGTGGTGGAGGTAGGGGTGGAAGATGAATAAATGGTCTGCAATGGACATGCGATATGAATGTGTATGTGGTCAGTTTAAATAGAAGAATGGCTTGTCATCTGTGTGTCATTTAGCCAGATAGCAAATCTCTACTAAACTATTTGATTACCTTTTTATAAATGACTTCCAGTTTTATGTGCTTATTTCATGTGGATTAGGATTAAGTGCCACACACATATTTAGGAATGGCTGTGTTTTTGGTATGGTATTTAAAGTATTTGAAACATCAGGAAGATTCAAAGTTTGCAGTTAATGCTGGTGATGACTTTTCTTGTCATGAAATTTATTAGCTGAAGCTGGCTAAAACAAAGTAAGACAGTTAATTTTATAGGAGAAAGCTTTGCTTATAATAAACTTTTTATTGTTTTTAGAATATCCCCATTCTTAGTCAGTTGTAATGATCTTATAATGCTTGCTTAGCCCCACCCCCTTTTCCTGAAGAAGCACAGACCTTGTAAGTAACAGTTGAAATTGCCCTCTTTATTTATGAGTGTACAGTCTCTACTTATTACATGCCTTCAGGATATGGAAAGCACAAGATTTCCCTAGAAAGCCAGGCCTTTTCTTCTCCACCCCACCCCCTACCAGCCCTACTTCTTAAGACAACATCTTCAAGTTGCCATAGACCAACTGTAAGTGTTAAATGAGTATCTTTGACAGGAGCTTAGTCTTTTGGGCATTGAAATAAGGTTTTCCTCCTCTTTTGGCATGTGAAGATTGAGAGTGTGCTTTGACACCAGTAGCAGAGGATGTGAGCAAAGCAACTTTCATAGCATCAGAAGTGTCAGCAGAAGAAAAAATCAGCACAAGGAGAAAACATCAAGGTAATTTTCCCACCTATAGTATTCCATGAAGTCAGTCAGCTCATTGCCACTCTTGGCTGATGGAGCCTGCTTCTCTGTTGTTAAATGCCACATAAACTGTCTGTCAGCCTCTAGGGCTGTTCAGTTCTCTTGTACGGAAACACAAAGGTGGAAACAAAAGCAGCAATGTATTGAACTCAAGTAAGATTTTTAAAAAATAACATTTTATACTTCATTCATAAGTATATATTTTGTGGGAATTTTCCACAAATATCATAGCCAGAATTCCTACTACATTTATTGAATTTCTTCAAGAGATGAAACAATCCATTTCTATGTGGAGAAGCATTTTCTCCTATTTTTATGTTGTTTTTATTTTAGATTTGGAACTGAAAAATATAGTTGTATTTTTGCATTTTTGAACATATTAAACATTTCATTGCTAATGCTTAAATTTCTTAAAGTTTTTGTTGATATGTGATATACATAAATGAAAATATACTTATCATTAATGTAGAACTGGTGAATTTTTTCCATCTGCACACATCCATTTAGCCAGTACCCAGATTAAGCAACAGAAATTTACTCATGCTAAGTTTTCTAATGGTTGCACTTTCCAAATCCTTTCATTTCATTGGCCTTTCAAACCTTGAAAAAAAAAAAAAGCCATCTCCTTAGAACGGCAACACCTGTACTCAAACATCTATTTTTCTCAATATATTCCCTAATAGCATCATCAAATAATTGTTATTAATGTTTAATTCACTGTGCATAGCAACCTGTATAACTATAGGAAAGGACATAAATTAGCATTGCAGAGTATGAACATTTGCTACATGGCAAAACTGTTCTTTTTGGCAACCATTTTGCATTTTTAAAGCTACAAGCACCCTGCTTAACAGAATTCCAAACAGAAAAACAGCAAAATGGGGGGAAGGTGCTAAAGGAAGGGCTGAGGGGTTAAAATCATCGCTGGATGATTTCACCGCTGTTGCCCCATATTCATACCCTCGGCAAATGAATGAGGAGAGCCTCATGTGGGATTACAAACTTGCTGGGAATGGCTGAGAAACCTTCTGCTCTGCTGGAGTTTGTAAGTAGTTTCTAAGAACTGATTTCTGCACAAGTGAAATTGATTGGATTGTTTTATTTTTCTTCTGGCAAGAAATGTTTTCATCTCTGCATATCCCTCTCCCTGTTCTCTTTGGTTGGCTTGAAGACAAAACCTTCTGCAAGACCCAGACACAAGCCATCTCTTCTGTGAGGCTTCCTGATTACCCTGCCTGGGCCCCTGCCCCTTCTTGGATTATATGCCACTGTCTTCCCCAACAACTTGTCCAATACCTCACAGCCACAGTAAACGCTCTTAGGCTCTGCCACTCACTCATTTACTAGGTTGTGAGCTTCTAGAGGGCACAGACTATGTCTTTCCAGCTCTGTACGTTACTGTCCCTGATTGCTTTACTTATACCCCTGCTGCTTCTAATCTGAATGTGCATGGAAACTCAGTCCCAGGTGTGAAAGGGTACAGGTTGAGACTACCACAGATCATCATCATCTAGCGCTCTCTACTATTATCAGAGTTGTTTCTTTAGACTGACCTACTAATTGATTAGCCAGCAACCCACTACCAAGCTCCAGATGAGCAACAACTCACCCAGACTGTCTTGTTAAGCATCATAATGAGCAAAGAGAGACAGAATTTGTCACTAAACTCTCTTCTAAAAACACTTGTATTCTAGAAAAATAACTCTCTGGATCTTTTAAGGAAAGAGTAAAATAAAAGTCCATTTTCCTTAATCATTTTAATTGACAGACACTTCTTTTTCTTCCTTTTTTAAAATAAAAAAGTAAGCCACGAGAATAATACAAACTATAACCCTATTAAAATCATCCTAAGAAAAGGTAAAGGAAGGAAGTGGCTGAAACCCATTGCTCTTCCTTGGAGTCTTGGGTGGCCTCCATCTTTTTCTCCCTTCTTGAGGTCAAAGATGCTTTTCCCTTTTCTTCTCTCTGTCTTTTAAAATTTTATTTTCCAGAGGATGGAGGGTCATATGTGAGAATAATAGTGTTTCCTCTGAAAAGTATATTACAATGGTAAATCATATATATTTTACTGTTTGGAAATACTGTAAACTTATATGGCAATTTGAAATATTCAAATAAATATAGGTATATTTAGACACTGAAAGCATTGATTTGTCAATACTAGAAGTATTGTGTACAAGGCAGACTACTAAGGTTTAATTCTGACTTCAACTTAAAATGCATTTGCTTTTGGTCAAGTTATTTAACCTTTCATCTGTATAATTGGGATAATAAAATCATTTCTCAGGTTGCTGTGAGAATTAAATGTGTCAGTATATGTAAAGCCCTTATAAAAATGCATGGCACGTGGTAAATATTTCATAAATATTAGCCATTATGTAATAATAACTATCATTATATTATATTATATACAATATGCTGGCACTAATAATAAATAATTAAAAACAAAAGGGACAGGAGATATCAAAATGAAACATTTGAGTGTTAAGAATAAGAATGGATCTGCCTGTGGTTAACAGCTAGGTCTTTCAAGTTTTTGAATAATATTAAACAAGAATAGGTTTTCTTTATTCAAGAATCATAAATAGCAACTGTCAGAGCAGAATTCCTGTATTGTTCTTTGTTATTCTCCTTTCATATAGCCAGGTATGTTTAATAGCTACTCAGATATTAAGTGTACAAATATTGTATTAAACAACTATTATTTAAGTGGACTATATGAAAGAGTATTATTCAATGATTTTGTGTCCATTGGTAAAATACTTTAATAATTAATGAAAGTTCTACACATTGGTAAACTTCAGAATTAGGCTTTGTAACACAGTGATAATAATGCTAGTATAATCAAGATCATGTCTCTTAAAAAAAGAAGCTTGAGTAATATATTGTTCTCAGATTATTTTGTGACTTTAAAAATAATTTTGACAGCATTGGTGGTTTGGTGTTTCGGGCTACCATGTCTTGCCCATTTCTTTTTGTTTTCTGAAATGCTTTTCTTCAAAGTTTTCAGATGTAATAATTTGCTTTCCAAATAGAGATGTGAGAACTTTCTATCAAAATAATCCTATGTGATCTTATCCAGAGAGTGAGTTTCTGGTTACAAGAAGCAGATATCTCATTTACACTGCACCATATGAAATGGAGTAACACCAAAATACTTTGATGAAAACTACAGATAAATCTTATACAAATGTGAATAACATACTTAGTAATTATACATTGGTTTATAATGATATATAATGAATATCCAAGAAGCATCAGTTCCTAGTATAAAAATAATGGCATTAAACAGATTTAGTCCTCATTTTGTAGTTTTAAAAACAGACACTGTGATTAAAATTATCTGAGATTAAAAACAAATTTAAATATACTTTCCTAAAATGTTTATCTCAATAGGATTTTCTAGAAAGTTCACACAATACCAGTTTTCACCTCACGTGTTTTCCATGTCATGACAGTTTTACATTAAGAGCATTTGAAAGCAAACAGGAGTTATTATTGACCTTTTTATAATGGTCAGAATCTGAAGATAATAAACAATGTTTAAATCTTTATAGGAGCTGAAGAAACTAAGGAGAATCATCTTAATTAGGATACTTTCATTTTGTAGTTACGTATGCTGATTTTCAAACTATTTATTTTGCCAAAGGAAATGGAAAAAAAAAAAAGAGAAATGTGCAAACAGACAGAAGCAATAGAGCAATGTGTTTACATAATTAATAATCTTTCAAATAAATGTGCTCCCAATAGGAGCCCAAACAGATATCTGAAAAGGTGAAATTAAATTGAGCCAGTTTAAGGTGGAGAGTGGGTATCACTGCAAGTGGGACTAGATCATTATTATTGATGACACGTTACTGTTATTTAGGCTGAGAATATCATTATTTAATATATTGCATAAATTGTTAACCTTTTTATTTAACTTACATCAGTTTCAAACTTGGGGGTTGCTATGCTTGCTTTAGGTCATTGCTAAAACTTGTACTGCTTTTCTGGGAACCACATCTTCTGTGCTTTTTCCGCCTTCCCTCTTCTGCCTCCCTTTTCCTTGAAGTGTTTCTTTTGTTTGTCTCCATTACACCAGCACGGAGGAACACAGTGTTTCTGCACAGTGGGAGTTGGCAATCTCCGAAGAGGCTTTCCAGCATTGCTTTTTAGACTGAAATCATTACAGTCTTCAATAGCTACTTGGATTAAAAAAAAAAAAGAAAAGAAACTGGCACATTATTATTCTCAAAACCATCTCAATGTATAAAGAGGCTATTTGCTTGGTCTTCCCACATCTCCCCCTTCTCTCCCTCCTCTGGCAACTCCTGCTCATCCTGCTCCTTACCTCTCTGGATACGTTTCCTTCACACTCAAGTTTCGTTTGTATGGACCTTATTCACTAATTCTATTCAAATTGAGTATACAAATGCATTTTTTCCTGTTGGTTCTGAATATTTTTGCACTGCTTATGCAAAGAATGTAGTCAGATATATCTTACATTTGTTGATACTTAAATTATTACCTTGGAGAAGGTGAAATATACCAGCACTGACCCAAGATACTGTCTTCAAACCCAAAAGTTATTAACATGAATTAATGGGAAAGTTACTTTAGTAATAATCCTGCAAGTAATTTTCAAGTAGGTGGGAATTCTAGTTTATGGTTATTCATGTATCAAACACTACTACACTGTTTTTCTCCAGGTCCCAAGTGCCTGAATGCCTGCTTTTAGCCAGTAGTAACATTTGTTTATGTAGATGCCCACGAGTGACCCTAAGTGCACAGTGGAAACTCAGGGCCTGAGGAGCTGTTTGCAATGCCTTCACCCTGTGAAAGGGATTAGTGTACGTGAACACATAATATTTCCAACAGGGGCTTGCATAGTGTCGTCATAGGATTTATTTGTCCTCTTCGGTGAGCATAACTATAAATAATGAAAGGGAATGGCATGACTAAAAGGGAGACTATGCACTTTATCAAAGCAGCAGAACCAGTTTATATCCTGTACCCCATCCAGATGAATGTATATTCAAATAAAATCAAAATAATATGTTTTTCATCATTAAGTAAATGGAAAAATACACTAAAAAAAAAAGAAAATATAACAAACCTGTAGTAATTTGTTATTGATGTTTCTTATTCTGGTGTGTTTTAAAATAAGTACTCAACTAAATGAGTTAGGGTGTATGTGTTCTTATTTGAAGCTGCAGTGCTCCCAGAGTTCCCCAGAGGATGAGGTCAGTCAATAATGCTCCTCCACCCCTCCATCTCTGGTTATCATGCTCAAATACAACAACCAGTAGAGAGCTAGTGATTTTTGTTTTCATTGCTCATACTATTTCTTACCCCTAGTATACTCTGACCTTTGCACTCGAGTAGAAATAATTGGCGAAAATTATGAGCGTGGAAGTCAAAGGATTTCCCTTCTTTTGTTAGATTTTAATTTTAACTCTCAGAGTTTTTGTCCAACAGAAACAAATGCAAGTTTACTTAAAATCAGCTTCTTAGAATACAGCTCACCAACATTTTTTTGTTTCAAATTCTGTTTTTAATTCAAGGTCTAGATTAAATAACATTTTTTCATGAAACTTTTTAGAGTTATCTTAGACAGACTTCTGCCATTTTTGAAACTCTATGAGCTAGTGTTTGTGCATTTCTCATGGCACATGTTAAGCTGCTTCTTGCATCATAAATATTTGTGTAGCATTTCCTCTCTCCTGTTGTTTCTAAATTCCTTAAGGAATAACATGACATGTCCTTTTTCATTTCAAGCTCCTCCAAACTCCCCACTCAGTACTTTACACACTGATACTTGTTGAACATATGACTAAAAGATAGAAAATGACTATGGTTTAGGATCTCTTCTGTGTGGCACAACTCCCTATGTCTGTACATCCGTTAGAAAAAACAGCAGTTATGGCATTTAGCATAAAAGACTGATATGGGAATAAATCAGCACTTATTGTTTTCAGATTCAGAAAAACACATATCTACATTAGTATGGAAATATTACAGGTGCAATTTTCTTATTAAAAAAATAATCATGAAAAATTTAGTCATAGCTTGCCTTTCTCATGCTCTGCCAATAGGACTATAATGTGAAATAGAGTGAATAGTTCAACTTCAGTGTCATATCTGCAAATTATAGCTCTTCCAAATACACCAATTGCTCAAAAGGTTATGAATGATGTCATTTGCACCCATATAGGGAAAGGCTCTTGCCTGACTTTTCAGATCTATTTACAGAGATCCAAAACGTTCTGCCTATTTGTTTATCTAAAATATGTTCCTTCGTGAATGCCAGAAAGGAATTGCTACTGTAATCCCAGGTATCAATTTGCTTCCTGTAGGATATTGCCTTATGATCCCTGCTCAGTCTCCTTTTATTTTTTTATAATCCCAAACCCTTGAGGCATCATTTCAGCCTAAGTCAGTGATTTAGAGGCTCTCATACTTTTATTTATAAATGTGTATGCCATAAAAAGTTACATAGCCCAGAATATAATGAAAAACAAAATTTTGCTTCAAAAATCACAAACATGTCCTAGTAAATATAGCTTCTGCCCAGTGGTTTATTTTCTTGGTACTAGCGTTAACTGCCTGCTTGCATATGTCTACTCTAGGTTCAGATCCATGTTAGCATGTAGGAATCTGATTTTTGTGAATTATGCAACACATTCAGCACATTGATTAATAGGTTGCCAACTATCCCAGTTACTCTTTGTTTCCAGGCAAGTCCAGGCCAAAAGTAAGACCTAAAAGGGTTGCCTTTGGGCTGGACATACAATATGTGCCATGACTTTGTTCTCCTTGGGGAATGATGGAAGACCTAGTATTAGATTGTGAGGAAGAATGCAATGAACTGACCTTTATTAAGGGTCCAGAAGCTCACCAGGTGCTTTACAGATACTATCTCACTTCCATACCCAAGCAACTCCATGTAATAGCTAATAAGAGTCAAATCAAAAATTAAATGCTGGTCTGCCTGACATCTTTGCCGGCTTTGAAGAGTTATTCCTGAAGTTATTTTTGGCCAGCTGCTTCCAAGAAATGGAGAAAGGATTTTGCCTGTTTAGGGTTAGAGTCTACTCTGCAGATACCACTTCATTTGCAAATGAACAAATGAAGGATGCCCAAGTAACAAAAGCTTAATGGAAGAAGGAGAAGAAGAAAGGAAGAAAGAAGGAAGGGAGAAAAAGGAAGGAAGGAAGAAAGAAGCAAAGAAAAAAGGGAAGGAAAAGGATGAAAGGGGAATAGGGGAAGGGGAAGGAAAGATAAAGAAGTCTAACAAATGCTTTAAAACATACTCTTTGGTTGAGATAGGTTAAATAAGACCTACTGTTTTTGATTTAAATACATTAGTCTCAATTGAAGCACTCACGCTGACATAATAAAAGTGTTTTAAGGTAATGAATCATTATTTTAAAGGTCACCAATTAAACTCTTTCCCCTGAATAATTTTCCACCTGCCATTCTGCAGGTGGACAGTGCCACATGTACAGCTTTATCCACTTAGGTTATAGTCTCCCATGGTGCCAAGCATTTAGGTGGAAACAAACATACTTTCAAGACCCTCAGTCTGTGGCTAAACTTTGTCACTCAGAGATATTTAGATATGTCTGGCATTAGAAGTAGTTTTCTTTTTCTCAGTTTTCATGCGATTCTAGAATATGTCCCAGAGAAATTGGCAGCAGATGAATGTAAACTGTTTTCTATCCTATGTTGGGGACTTAATTTTGTATTTTATACACATACATGCTTTGAGGGCAATATTTGTCTTATACTGTTTATTGTAGTTCAGGTGCTTATTCTCCTGTGCTGATGAGCAGGACTCAGAGGTGAACCTGGTAGGGCTTTGTGCCCAGAAGCTTGGGGGAGCCTAGGCCAAGCTGGAACATAGCTGTGGGCCTCAGCAAGGGGAACTCAGCTGATGGAGTTGAGCTGGGTTATATAAGAGTTATATATAAGTCAATCTCAACCAAAAAGCCAGTTTAGGGATGAAGTTAGGGGCAAATCTGAGTTTTGTGGAGTCCAAAGCTTATACAAATGTATGGGGTGTCCTCTTTGAGAAAAAAATAAAAATTCTTACTTTTGTTTTTTTTCTGGCTGTCTTGTGCAGCATGTGGGATCTTAGTTCCTTGACCAGGGATCAAACCCACACCCCCCTGCATTGGAAGCGTGGAGTCTTAACTACTGGACCACCAGGGAAGTCCCCAAAATTCTTACTTTTCAATGTAAATGAAAAGAAAGACTTTATGGGCAAATTGCTAGTTTCCCACTCAGGGCATGGAAGGTGCCTGTGCAAATGAGGGAACTCGAAGCTTAAGCTTCCTAGAAAATTGCCTCTGAAGCAGAGACAGTCTCTAGATATTAGACACAGGATGGACCTAGCTAATAAACCAAAGGACTTGAGACCAGGACCTGGAAGTAGAAGGTCCATAACAGAGCCTGGGAGAGGCAGATAGTGGAAAGATAAAATGTCCAATTAGAGAAGGCAATAGCAACCACTATTTATAGTTTACCCATGGTCTTCTTGGAATGGGGGGAGATAGTAGGTGTTTAAGATGTCTTTCTGGGCTGGACAACAGGCATGAATATGCCCAATGTTTTGGGATCAACCAACACAAGAAAATCATGGTTTAAATATGTGTTTCATGACTATATCACTCAAAGTATGTCTGAAGTCTGAAGTTTGGACAAAGGCAAAAAATAAAGTTTTGTTACTGCCCAACAGTAGCTTGAAATATGTAGCAACTTTGAGGGGAAAAAATTACTGGTAGTTTTCTAACAGCTTGTGCTTTACCTAATATTAACCCACTGGGCATATTGGAGCTGTAAGAAATCTGGATGCAAGAGTAAGCTCTGGTTGAAAAAATTGCACCGATCAATAGCTTGCATTACTGTAAAAATCCTTCAGGGCTTAAAATTTTATTTTGTTGTATTATGATAGAAACCCTGAAGAGCAAGAATGAGGGCTAATCAAAGAAATAGTAGAAAACAACATATGTGTCCCAATACATGATGGTCTCTATCAAGGACATTATGGGTTCTACACTGAAAGCTATATATAGTGGAATTTTTTTTTTTCTTCTTAAGTCTCCACAGTGCTGTTTCACGGTGCTTTTTAAAAGATTTTTCTAGTAACCAAGTAAGTTCAGTGACATAGCTTAAAATTGAAAAATAATGTTTTGTATAGTTTGTGTGTGTGTATGAGTATGTGTGGGTACGCATATGTATAGTTATATTATTTGTTTCGCTTTTAATGTTCCACTAAAAATACTTGGAAATTAATCATCTCATTTTTCTCTTGGACTGTAACTATTTCATTATGTATTCTTTATGTCAGTTGCTGGTATTGCATATGTATCTACTAAAGTTATTTTTATGCTAAAATGTAGATATCACTGGATAAGCATAAAATATAAGGAAACTAATTGAATAGAACCATATTATATTTTTTTTTAAGATTAGATATGTGAAATACATAAACATAAGATTAATGCTATAAATTTACAATACTGTTTTTTTTGAACAATACAATTTATTTTGCTTCTTTTGTATTGTCTCCTCAGGAGAAAATAATTGGTAGGAGTTGACTGGGATCTTAAAGAATGAGAGGATTAAGGAAGTAAAATCAGGTTATAGGGCAAGAGAATGAGCATGAGGCTTAACTCATGAAGGGGTGAAGGGATGTAGGGGATGTGAGCCCAGAATCAATACTGAATAGGAGATCTTGTCTCTTTTTTTCTTTCTTGTCAACCTACAGCAGTGATTGCACTCAGAGCAATCACACTAAAATGTGAACCTAAAACCTAATTATTTCATTTCCCCTCAGATCCCTTCACTGGCTCCTTTTGATCTGAGTTTTTGAATTTTTTTGAGTTTTTTTGAAATAGCCTGACCAGTTTTGAATTGGAGACCGACCATACAATCTCCAAGCCCAGGGCCCACTTGTATACATCATGCCTTACCCCTAATCATATTTAAATGGTTGTAGTTCCCTGCCAACCCTTCATATCAATCCTGGTGCTGTCCTCTGTGCCTGGACCCTTTTCCACCTATCTTTTTCTGGCCAAATAAAACTCATCTTGTAAGATTCAGCTAGAACATCACCTACTCTGGGAAACCTTTCCTGAAAACTTCTAGTCAGAGCACCATACGTAAATCACTGTATTCCCACATCATTTGAAATGGCTTAAAAATTAGATTAGATTATATATTTAGTTTTCTGTCTTCCCATGAGACCATCAGCAACTTGAGGCAAGAGACTATACCAAGATTCCCTGTATGATTCTGACCAGTTCTATTGTTTGTGTACTAATAGTCTTAACTGAGAATAAGGGTGGGAAATAAATCATGGAGTAAGTTGAACTTCCTGCAAAGGCTTACATGGAGACATTCAGGAACATTATCAATATCATAATTGAAATGATTAATTTTCTATAATATGTTTTTATTTGTTTGAGCACTTTCTGGACCAAGCAGCTACTCTTACATATGAGATGAGACCGAAGGTGAAGCCACCTAGGAAAGCATACCATATACTCAATTTTCCTAATAAATGTTAGTTGCATGGGAGGATGGATTAAAAATAATCTTTAAAGACTATTTCAAACATATCTAAATAGGACTGGATGCATAATTTTGAGCATAGCTTACTTGATAATACGAAGGTGAGTCAAAAATTATCTGCACTCTGGTTATATTAAAACTTCTATTGGCCACACTGTCTCATCAGCACTTTCCGTTCAAGCCTACTGTCTCCCCAGTCACTGCTGTGCAGGTGTGAACATGTTACATCAGTTCATTTGTAACTGCGGTGTGAGCAAAAATGGATGCCCCATTTGTGATTTGCACAAAAGAAGAGCAATGTGCAGTAATTCATTTTTTTGTGGTCTGAGGGTGTACCTGGTGCTGTTATTTATCAAAGACTTGGTGCATTGTATGGAGAAAGTGTTTTGTTGCTAAGAAGTGTTTATGAATGGATAGAGATGCTTATTGAAAAGCTGAAGCCTAAAGTTTGGATTAAACGCAGAGGACTGCTATCCAAAGGCGTTGTGATCTTGCATGACAATGCACGTCTGCACACTTCTGCCCACACTATTGACAGTCTGCAAAACCTTCGTTTTGGGGTGTTAAAGCATCCTCCCTATAGTCCTGATCTTGCTCCATTGGACTTTCACCTGTTTGGTCCCCTGAAAGCAGCCCTATGAGGATGAAGATTCACTTCTGATGAAGAAGTGAAGAAGTGAAGACAGCAGTGCATTCATGGCTCACAGCTCAGCCTAAAACATTTTTTGAAGGGATACAAATGCTTATTGACAGATGAACAAAGTGTATTGAAAAGCAAGGAGATTATATCGAAAAATGATGTATTTGTCTTTTCTAAAATTTAATTAAAATAAATTCTATAGTCAGAGTGCAGATGATTTTTGATTCACCCTCGTATATCCCATCAATCCTCAGGAATGAGATAAATACCTGTTTCAGTGTGAAAATCTGATGACATCTTGTTGCAGAAAAACCTATTTAACACAAAAGAGCTAATAAGACTTCTCATATTTTGGGAAGTGATTTGAAGTATAAGAAACTGTTTTGATGAAAAGAGGGTGAAACAAAGTGTCTCACAGTACATACTGGTTGTGCCAAGCCATCAGTTCAGTTCTCTGGGAACTTCTCCATTGTTGATTTTTTAATCAAATTTACATCAGATTCTGCAGCTAAATCTAAGTAATTTGAAAGCAATTTTATCAATTTAGAGGTTTATAGTAAAGCAGAGCAAAATAGCTAATTTCTCAAAAAGAATAGGAGGCTGACAGGAACCAAACAACCCATTTCCCTATAAGATGATCTGGAAGTGAAGATGCTACATAGCAAAATGTCCATTTGGAATGAGTCAGAGGACACATGACTACAGACTGAATGAAAATTTCATTTTATTGGATAATTGCATTTTAATTAATTTTTATTATCTCATCTGAGAGTTAAAACAAAAGTCTGATAGTATTTGGAGCCAGAATTTAAGAACAAGTAAGTGAATATTTAAAACTCTAAATCTGCAGAGTAAGAGCTTGGTTGAATTTTGATTGATTACTCAGTTAACTGATTTATTGGTAGGGTGGTTAAGAAAGGAGGCTTTGTAATTAGAGCAGCCTGGCTTTGAATTCAAGCTCAGCAGTTTACCAGCTGAATAGCCTCGAAACCCTCAGTGAGCCTCACTTTTTTCATCCATAACGAAGAGATACTAATAGTACCTATTGTGTTTGTTGTTGTGATGATTAAATTAGAAAATATGACTAAAACCTTTTGAACTGTGTCTGACACATACTAAGGTTAGTTGTCACATACTGTAGTTTTCATGTGCCTAGGTAAGTGGATTTATTTATTTCATGACTCATTTAAGTTAAACAAAGCTTGTAAAAGGGATGTGAATTAAAGCGATTTTTGGAACGAAAACACAAATCAAATATAACACCAATAAAGAAATCAGAAAACAGTGTGTGAAAAAAAGATATAGTCAGAATTGACATTTTGTTCTTTTTCCCCCATAATACAATGTGAGATCAATGATGACCTATCGGGTCTGACAAGAAGTTGGCCAAAGAAATTAGACATCATTAAGAACTCTATTTGATATGTGATTTTCATTCACTATCACAAGATTAAACTTCACGCTAAGTTTATTCTGGGCCTTGCAATCTTAGGTAATGGTAGTATGATGCCATTACAATGAACACATTTAAAAAATGAACATCCAGATTATGAAGACAAAACTCTACAACTTGCTCAGCTATTTTATAATACTGTCATACTCAATATCATGTTTGGTATTTTCACCATAAACATCTTTGCTGCAGCATTTTTTGCTGCATAACTAATTGGCCATAAGGCAATTTTACTATAAAAGATAAAATAACAACGAAGAAAAACTCTAAAAGGAAACATGAAAAATGAATAACAAAATTAAAATGTGCAAAATATAAAATATTTGGGTACATTTAAAATATGTGTAGGTTCATGACAATACTGCACAAATAACTGATTTTGTTTTGGGATTGTACCTAAGTACTTGTATTCATTCATAGTGTTACACATTTTTTTTCCACTCATTGATTTGTCTCCCCATTCAATATGATACTTTTTCTTTTTTCACTAAGATTTCTTCCTTCATTAAGAGAGGTATCAGTTTCCGAATACTAGAGTACGTATTTGTACCTGAGCTTTGTATTGTGTCATGAAATTTCTACACTGTTTTTGTTCTTGGCATATTGTCACATATCTGTTAATAGGTGTTCCAAATTTCTATGGGAATATGGGTTCAACTCTGTGCCTTTGAGTCTCTTGGCCTCTTTCTCTTCCAGTGTAATGTGTTTCAAAATAAGAAACCAACTCTTGTGGCAAGTTTTCGTTACCTGTCTGCTCCAGAAAGCTATCAATAATATCCCTAACTGGAAGAAACTAATGCAGTTCAACCAGTTGAAACCAAATTGTCAAACCAAACTGTCAACCAGTTATTTTATCTGTCATGGCAAAATTGACTTATGACCAATTAGTTATGTGGCAAAAATGCTTGTGGCAAAGATTCCTACAGCAAATACATTTATGGTAAAAAGCGTATTTTCACCTATATAGTATAAAACCACCTATATAGTACTTTATTCTTTCTGAACTTAATCATGACTATTTAGAAGCTCCTTTAGTTTTGTTTTATATTGTTTTTGATATCTACCTTCCAAGTATACTACCCTTTCTTTCGCCATCCCCACTGCAAGTTCCAGAAAGCTGAGTACTCCCTTTCCCAGCATCCCTTGCAGCAAGAGGGGGCCATATGTTCTTGTTATAGCCAATGAGGTATGATAAAAATCTTGTTGGGGCATCTGGTTATACTCTCTTTCTGACATAAGCATGGCTGATACTTTTCCTTCCCTCTGCCTCTTATTTTTGAATATGGTCTTATTATTTAGGATACTGGCAGCAATTAAAGCTAAGAGTCAAAAAGCTCAGAGATGAAAAAATAATAGTCTGGTGATGTCAGTGCAGGATGATGGAACAGTTTGGTCCCTGCTGACATTGCTGAGCATGGACCAACCATCACTAGCCATGGACCAACATCTTCCTTCAGACATCTTCTTACGACTTACCTGACTATTACTCAAGCCAATGTGTGTCAGGTGTTCCTTTTAATTTGTGTGGATTTTGTAATGTGAGTTCAATCATTTTAACTATTCCTTTTATTTTTATGCCACGCTGTCCCAAAATATCTGAAATGGCTTATAATTGTAAAACAGAAAAAAATAAGAATAAAATAGATAAAATCAGTTATCTAAAACAATATTAGCAAATATAAGTTCTAATAGTTTCTCAGGGGAAGCATGGTTATTTTTGAGCACTGATTTCTAAATAACATTTCTTATGTGGATCTTGATATGAGATAATGTCTTCTGCAATCTTCCTACATGAACTACAATTGGTAATTTTGCAACTTGTTGATTATATTCTTCTAAAGACTGAGTTAGGGGCATCAAAAAACAACTTAATGATATCAACTATATATGGGGCCAATAGAAGCCATATATGATATTCTCTAGAGAGACATTTTGATTAGAAGCAGATTTTAACTTGTAGGGGAGGGAATACCTTTCAGTTTTTTTCCCCCAAGCATCATAATTTCCTCAGTTTGGATTTTGATGGGCATGTAAGATCTGGGAGATAAGCATTCTACTCTCTGATGGAGGCCAAGGGAGAAAATATTTTGTATTTCTGGTTCAAGGCAGATCCATATGTCTCATAAACAGTAAAACTGGCCATGTGTTTAGTACCCATACACAATACTTGAGGTATATAAGAAGACTCATCACTGGAAAGAAAGCCATCAGACTTTGCCTGAAGATGGCCTCATGGGCACATATTTTTTTATGAGACAATATTGGGTTCCTTTTAACAAACTAGTGATAAATTAATCTTTAAAGTTATGCCCCGTAGAAAATAGTCAAGATGATTTTGGCTGGAAAATTTTCAAAGCAGGTATTATCACTTACTCATCATAGCTATAGTACAAAAAATAAAAACAAATATTACACAAACACACACACACACAGAAAAAGTCCTTATGTCATATTCTCATGCTTTGTCTGGTTTTGAAAAACATGGCTTCTATCTGAATCCACTAAGATGAATAATCTGTAGAATATTAGAAAATTTAGATATTCTCTATCAAATATAATTTTAGCATTAAAATTTTAAAATGAAACCATACTTTCTGACAGTGGTTTTTTGGGTAACCTGCAGTTTGTGACAATTAAATTTTAAAACCTGTATATAAAAATCTTATTTTCATATTTTCTTAGAAGAAATGAATAGAAGTATTTTCTTTATAAGGTACATAATTAAAAGTACCTTCAGATGCTTTTTAGAATATTATCTAAACTTAGAGAAATAAAGTTATATTCATTCTTAGTTGCTACCTTAAGGCTAAGAATGGGAAGATGAGGTAAGCCAGACTTTTTATAGACCATGCCTGACAATTTATTCTTGTCTGGAGGTATTTCTCTTTGTATGAGAATTTAAAATTAATAAAAATCTAAAAAATTAATGATATATATTTAGAGAACAAACTGAGAAAGATTTTAAAAAATATGTTTACTGAATTAAGTACCCCACCCCCAGCCCCAACCTCAGGTCTTTTCTAATTTTTAGAAATGTTAGGAAGGCTGCCTTCACGCTTTAACTGGTAAATGAACTAGTTTATGTTTTAGTGTCAACATGACCCCAAATTATTTCATTTCTCCTTCTACATTTTACTGAAAGAACAACATTAAAATATTAGCTATGCTTTTCATCCTCCTTCACTTACAGCAGGTTTCCTTCAAATAGCAGAATCCTCCTTTTCTTTCACAGTTCTGGTTTGTTTCCCAGGGCATCACCATTAGTGTCTGTGTTTATCTTTTTTATCAAAACTTAGTCTATGAAGTCATTTTTGATAATTTCCTTTCAGCTTAGCCTCATAAAATCTATTATTCTGAAGCTGGGACAGCGTGCCACATTCCACCCCTGCCTGTGCAGCATAAGCACTTTGAGTGATGACAGATCAGAGAAGATGGGCCTGAATGCATAATTATCATGACACATAGTTAATGTTAGTTGATAAAAGTAGGCACACATAATTAAGAGAACATGCTTGATAGAACTAGGCAGTTTATTAAGGAAGCTGGGTAGAACAACGGTGAGGAGTTACAAGGATTCATAAACTTCCTTTTGGCTCCTCGAATGTCACTGTCTTCGATTGTCTTTGCAGTCCCTGTATAAGGTTTGTCTCATGCATAACAATTTCCCTCTTTCCCCCACCTCATCCTAGAACAGTTTTGCCTTTTCAACTAGTTACTGTTACCACCATTTAATAAGAAGGCTTTGCTGGGCTTTCTAATCGAAAACTTGCTTTTATCTTTCTTCATGAAAGAATTGAAATGGCTTCTTTCAGGTTGCTGTAGCCTCTGGGGAGATAAGGACCCTGCGGTTAACAGGATGAGAGATTTTTGTTTAGAAATTTTTATTTAGACAATGAAAAATGACCTCTGTAAACTCAAAGCTATCTTATTTTGGGGCTCTAGGCTTCTGGCAGATAAATCAATTGGGCCCTTGGGATAGCAAAGGAAAAACCTTTGCAGTAACTATGTCAAGGCAACGCAATAGATTTGTTGTGAGTATGCAGTTGTGTTGAATGTAGAATGCACTTAAAAATAAATATCACTTTATTTTCTATTAAATATTCAGGATCTGGATTCTACTCTTTTCAGCTTTTACAAAGAAATATTCCTTTTCGTGATGCAAACTGGAGAAAGCAGATCTTTTTTATTTATAAAATATGTGGCTATTGTTGGTATTTTGATTTTGACTTTTTAATTATTTACCTGTGCATTCTCTAATGGGGACAGTTTTAAAATTTAGATTCTCAAAGTTATATTCTCATATTAACAATCAGCATTATAAACTGCTTTTTTGTGGGTAAGCAATTTCATTGTTACCTAAATAATACAATAGTAGTTTGTTTAAAATGTGCTTTTCCAGATTTTTGCAACATTTTTCACACCTGTTCATAGGCTCAAGGAGCTTTGCAGATCCTCATAGCATGAATTTGCACTGCATGTTCACTCTCTAAAGAAGGGTGTTGCACTTGGCTGTGTGCTTTTTTACCTATGTCATGTAGACTGCAGATGCAGGGTGAAAATTATGCAGAATAATCTGTAAATTTGACAAGGAAGCAAACCAGGAGACAGATACTCTACCAACATGGATGCAGTTACTGATAGGAGTGTTCATCAACCTAGTAAAGAAGCAGTTTTGAAGGGGTTAATTTTTTTTTATTGTACACAAAACCTTTGTGCACATTTTGCAATATCATTAAGATTATGATGCAAACCAGTAAAATGCATAGAACCACAAGTTAAAGTATACAGGAAAATAGAGGTGGAAAGTGATTTAGCAGATACCACAGTGGGGAAGACAGAAGTGAGATTAGGAAGATGACCAGGGAATATAAGAAAAAGTTATGCTCCGTCCCTCTTCTTCTTTAACTTTAATTCTGACTGACCATTTTGGAGGGGGGCAGGTGGCAAACCAATGTGATCAATCTCTTCTATCCTCACATTTTAAAAAACTTGTCTTTTCACTTTTATTCTCCTTGCATTCAAAGTCGATTAATGTTAAGCTATGGTCAGAATTAGTGGATAAACCGTATTTTATTTATTTTGACAGGTCCCTCTATTTAGAACTTAGAATAATATAAAATATAAAACAGAGATATTGCTTAAATATCCTTGATTTGGCCAGTGACTCTTGACAATGATCAAAGGTGGGATTTAATTTTATGGCTTCTGGGACAGATAAATGATATTTGTATTCTGGTTTTCCTTTCCAAAAAGAAGATGCACGTGACACCAATTTTAAAGTATTGTTCTTCTCAATACTCTGTGTGTGTGTGTGTATGTGTGTGTGTGTATATATATATATATATATATATATATATATAAAACTGATTCACTTTGCTATACAGCAGAAACTAACACAACATTTTAGATCAACTATACGCCAATAAAAATTAAAATAAATGAGATGATACATACTGAGCACTTGCCTGTGCAGACACTATTTACGTATATTTACTTATCTAATCCTCACGAGAGTCTTAGATATACTTTACTAATAATCCCAATGATATGGGAAACAGCAGCACAGAGAGGTTAATTTATCTACTGGGAGGTGGCTGAGCTGCTAATCCAGTCAAGATGCCTGTGCTCTTATCCCCTGCACTGTGGTCCTCTACGGCAGGTGCACACTGTACATTCAGTAAGTGTAGGGATCCTGCTGCTTCCCTTCACTGAATTCTCTTCATCTATTGACCACAATAGCTGTGATTACCTCCTGTGATTTTGATATTAAAGTGTTCAGATTATTAAAGAAACCTGTATGTTTAAATTTAAATATCTAATTAAGTTATTAGACCAAACATGTCTTTATACCCTTTTCTTTAAAATAATGCATTGCCTCAGAGAATTCACTTCAATAAATTATCAACATTTACCATGTCCCTAATGTCATACAATCTACAGCTGATTAAAACCAGGTTAGATATCTCCGGGTCTTTACTCATAAGCATCTTAAAAAGCATGGAAAGAATAAGTTTACTTAAAACCAATGAAAAATAATTTAAAATATTATTCTCAACTGATAAATAAAATTAGTTTGGTTGTATGATACACATAATAAATTCCATGAGCTATCAGACTGAAAGATAGCATATTTAGTTATAATCATTAATAAATACTGCATGGAAAAAATCTTTTAAGTTCACTGGACACTATCTGAAAATTTGGCTCTCCATACACACTAGAAATGACATAAATGACCAATTATCTTATAAGCTATTCATGGGCTCCATGCTTATAAATCTTCATTCATCACAATACCTGACTTCTTGTTTTCAAACTTTCTGAAAAATTGTTGTAAATCCAGAGATGGGCTGCCCAAAGCTACAAAACAGTTGCAATAATCACAAAGCCCGTTTACTAAAAGTCTATATGTGCTACTATAATGTAGTCCCCAGATCGTTACTCAAGATGGGTTATTTTGTTTAGTTATGTTTCTAAGGTGATTGCAGATTCAAAATATCAAATGAGAAAGAGAAAAGAGGGCTCTTTTAGGGGCACATAGATGACACTACAAAGTCCTGTACAATTTAAGTAGTGCTTAGTTCTGTGTCTCTTACAATAGTTGATATCCTTAAATATGTATTGAGTAAAGTGGTAGTAGGGAAAGAGAAATCAAATTGCAAAAGTAAGTAGAGAAGTAGAATTGTACGAGAGTCTGTGATTGTTTATTATAGGAGCCAGTGTAACATTTTAAAGCTCTTTAAGGCATTACTTTACAGTATTTCATGCTTATAATAATGAGATTTCCTTATCAATTAAGGTTAACTCATGTTCTAAATACTATGTTTAAAGTATCAGAGTAATATATCAAATTATTTGAAAATATCTTAATGAAAGACCTTAAAATTTAAAAAAGTTGCACAAGAATTGTATAATCCAACAAAAGGAGATAGAAAATAATTAAAAGAGAGAGGTAAAATTGAACATCAAAATAAATAGTAACTGGTGACATAGAGATCACTACAGTAAGATAAATGGGAGTGGCAAATAAGGTCCCAACCAGAAATAGATGGCACATCTGTTTGGATAAATTGAAAATTGTTATTTGGAAGGGACTGTTTACAAAGGAGTGGATAGGGTGAACAGGAAACCCAGAAGATGGAGTTGGTAAAAAAAATTAGAGCTGTTATCACTTCAGTCCCGAGTGGAGGAGAGGGGGGTTTTGTTACCAAAATCCAGAAAGAGATATTACCTTGAAAGCAGTAGTTGAGTTACATAGCTAATTGGGAAGACCTGGCAAGGGAGAGGGCAGGGCAGTAAATATCCTGATCTCACTCTCTTATCCTTCCAGTGCATTGCTGGTGCTCCCCCTTGGCATAATCTAACTGTAAGCTGGAAGGCAGGGAAAGTTGTTGATGGAGTCCATGTGGGTCAGCCTCTCATAGCAGAGAGCAGACTGGAGAGTGACTCTGGAGATATCAATGGATAATACCTGGCATGATGAGTGAGTGAAATAATGTCTCAAAGACTAAAGCACTGAGCATTAGGACTCCATTAAAATTATTGGTGAATCTGAAGGAGCAGTGGAAAATTGAATATTTTGAAATATGATTACAACTTTGGAAAATAAATAGTATGAAAAACACTCAACAGAAATGTGGAATTCTCTAAAAAGGATGAAGATAAAATTGTGTGTGTGTGTGTGTGTGTGTGTGTGTGTGTGTGTGTGTATGCGCCTGTGTGGAGAGAGAAAGGGAGGGAAAAGACTACAGACTAGGAGATACTGATTTGGAAACAAAGTTCCCATTAAAGCTTTAGTTCTTTGAGAGCAGACCCCCTATTGTATTCTACATTGTAATCCATGTTTGAACCCAAAACCTGGATTAGGGTGAAGCCAGTGAAGTGCAGAATGTAAACAAGCATCAAATACTCAATAATAAAGATAAATACTTGAATACAACATTTAAAGAATGCAAAAAATACACTACAAATAAAATATCACATTTTAAAATAAATACAGACTTCTGTTTCTTTTCACTACCCTGCATTATTGTGTGATAAGTGGTTTCCAGTCCTCTGTAGTCCTCCAGCCTGGCAAGTGCCACAACCCACACTGGTTAGGTTTATGGGATTTGAACATGGTATGGAAACAGATTGGGCAATGCAGGGCTTTTTATATATATAATCACGGTTTTGATTGCAGATTTATATTGACTTTTTCCACTGGGTCAAAATACAGGAAGGTATTTGATAAGTGTGTACAGGGGTACACATTTTTCTTTTTGTCTGATACTCTAATGTGACTCAGCATGAGGCTGCTGAACACTGTTCCTGATACATGGCTCATAATTGATGTTTATTGAATGAAAGAATGATTAAATGAATTAATGTGGTCATTTCCTTCTCCAAATATGTATTACTAAAATTTGTTGCCCCTTCTAGTTCATATTTTTTATTTCTTGCTGCATAACTTACAGCCTTCTCTATCTGACATCCTTCCTCAAAGTTGCCAGGGCAGTTTTAGGGGCATGAATAGGGATATATGAATGCTCAAAGAAGGCTATTGTAAAAATCTCATGAATAATCCACTAGGTAGAACATTTTATAATAGTTTACTAACATTGCTGCAGTTTTGTTTTTTCCATTTCCTTCACTACTTCTATACTTAGAATATTTTTTTAAACTGAAGTATAGTTGATATACAGTATTACATAAATTGCAGATGTAGAATGTAGTGATTCACAATTTTTAAAGGTTATACTTCATTTATAGTTATTATAAAATATTGGGTACATTCCCTGTGTTGTTCAATATATCTTTGTAGCTTATTTTATACATAGTAGTTTGTACTCTTGATCCCCTATGCCTATGTTGCCTCTCCCTGGCCTTTCCTTCCCCCACTGGTAATAACTAGTTTGTTCTGTGAGTCTGTTTCTTTTTTGTTATATTCACTAGTTTGTTGCATTTTTTAGATTCCACATCTAAGTGATGTCATACAGTATTTGTCTTTCTCTGTCTGACTTATTTCACTTAGCATAATAACCTCCAAGTCCATCCATGTTGTTGCAAATGGCAAAATTTTATCCTTTTTTATGGCTGAGTAGCATTCCATTGTGTGTGTGTGTGTATATATATATATCACATCTTCTTTATCCATTCTTCTGTTGATGGTCACTTTAGTTTGCTTCTATATCTTAGCAATTGTAAATAATGCTGCTGTGACATTGGGGTGCATGTATCTTTTCAAATTAGTGGGGTTTTTTTATTTTTTTGGTTATATACCCAGGAGAGGAGTTGCTAGGTCATATGGTAGTCCTATTAGTTTTTTGAGAAACTTCCATGCTGTTTTCCACAATGGCTGTACCAATTTACATCCCCACCTACAGTGTACGAGGGTTTCCTTTTCTCCACATCCTGGCCAACAATTTGTTATTTGGGTTCTTTTTGATGATAGCCATTCTAACAGTTGTGAGGTGATATTTCATTGAGATTTTGATTTGCATTTCCCTGATGTTTAGAGATGTTGATCATCTTTTCATGTGCCTGTTGGTTATCTGTATGTCTTCTTTGGAAAAATGTCTATTCAGATCTTCTGCCCATTTTTTAATTGGTTGTTGTTTTTTTTTGATGTTGAATTGTGTGAGCTATTTGTATATTTTGGCTATTAACCCCTTATCAATCATATAATTTGCAAATATTTTCTCCCATTCAGTAGATTGCCTTTTCATTTTGTTGATGGTCTCCATTGCTGTGCAAAAGCTTTTAAGTTTAATTAGGTCCCATTTGCTTATTTTTGCTTTTTTTCCTTTGCCTTAGGACAGAACCAAAAAAAATTGCTATGATTCATGTTAAAGAGTATTTATTCTATACCTAGAATTTTCTTCAGTTTCTTATCAATCCTATTTAAAGCACACCTTTCACACTCAATTTGATTAAACATTCTAAATAATCAGATTGCAGTATTGGAGAACTTTAGACTTGCAACATTCTAAATTGTCATCTATTCTTTTCTTAATTTTCCCTCCTCTTATTCTCGTTTGTTTTTAATTTATTTTATATGCTCTCTTGTTTGGAAAAAATATATATCTTAAAACTATGTACATCTTAAAATTCTTTGCAATACCTAGCAGATCACGGCACAGTAAGTATTAATTAATTAGAACTATCACAATAGTAATGATGTAGCAATTTAACTTTCTCACTGCTTTGATCACATAAGACCCTTCCTTAAGACCCCACTGGAATAATACTGACTTTTACAACAAACAAAATTTCTTATCCTTGAAAGCCTTTCTTTTTGGTCTCTAATGTCTCCCATTATTGTTTTGTTAGACATATATGGTGTAACAAGAAACTCTGATGCATTATTTATCTCTTCCATAACTTATATCTGAAAAATACGAAGGTGAAATTTGACATAGGAAACTTTTATTTAAGTGCCAGATCATATAAATTCATGTGGTCAAGATGCATTTTGCAGTTTTGGGAAAGGTAATGTGGGATGTTGATTTTGTGAGTAAATTAAAAAAACAGTGTCCTTCATGTCTTATATATTATTTATGATACTATTTTTAAAAATATTTTTTCATGAGAATATTGTACTTGATCTTCAAATTGTGCATTTGTTGGGACCAGTTCACCTACTGGTCCATATCCACATAACTCATGCTTTACTGTCATAGACTGATGTGACACAGTGTAATAGAATATGATGCATTGCCTGAATTTAAAGGAACATGGACTATTTCTGGATCTGCTGTGCAGCATGAGATCTGTATCACATTTGAAGCAAAGCTAACCAAGCAGACAGAGCAGAAAGATATCTATAGCATTCATTAATCAGGGCAGAGTATATATATATTTTCAGCATCTTACTCTATTTACTTGGTATATTTTAAGCCTGATACACAGAACAAAAATAGCCTTAGTGACCATGCACATTGCTTCTCATATGATTGCCCTTAGAGAATTATCCCCTGAAAAAGCCAAAGCAAATTCAATTTGGTTGAAAAGTGTTAAATAGGTTGTATTACATATATTCCTTTACTCCATCTTTTCTCACTGGGGGACCATTAAATATTTTGCAATGTATACATTTTGATCTATATATAAATATATGACTATTAGCACCAAGCTATGCTATCTGCCATTTAAAGCCAATTAAATTCAATATAATTTACAGTATATAGTTTATAATAACTGCAAATATCAAATTATTTCAGATTTGAACTAAGGAGCATAAACAACATGATAGAATAAACTAAAAGATGCATCTTCACTCTTATAGAAGACCTCAGTTTTGGGTGAGATTTTAGAAACTCTTTGAGGCAGAATTGCCACACATGCTTTAAAGAAGACAATCTCTCTCTACTCTGTGGAGTATATTAAGCATTCTCAAGTTCTTTTCACATAAGTTTATTCTGTCTTTCCTATGGGATTTTAGCATCTAAAAAATCCTTGAAGTTGAGCCACTGCTTTTTTCCTCCATTCATATGACTTATTCCCCAGGTCAGGGAAGCAAGAACTACTAGGAATCAGACTGGCACATGTATTTCCCCCATCTGGCCCTATTATGGAAGTAAGAGGTAAAATGCTTCTAGCCTTTCTGGAATTAGACATCTATAACACAAATGCCAACCTTATCCAGAATTTCTTTAATACTTTTCTCTGCTTCTTGATTTTTCCTCTTTCTTTTCTATCATCCAGATGACCTCCCTCTTGCCTTCCCTCACAGTCATACCTCCATTTCTCCAAAATAATTATTCCTACACCTTCTGGTTATCATTTGAATGAAAACACAAAATTAAATGAAATTCTTATACAGAGCTTCTGACCACAGTAGAATAACTGCTGTTTCCATAGTATATATACAATAAATAGTTGATGACTAATTGAACAATGTTTGTGTATACTGTATGTGTATACTGAATTGGAAAAAGATTGTAAATGGATATAACATAATTAGATTCATGATCCCTGAAAATCATAATTAATCATGTTTTAGATTATCAGATTGAGTACCAAGTTCTGCCATGAAATTTTAGTGCCCTGATTTACATTTATAATTGCATTTCTTTTCTTTTCTCATATGAAGTTATGGTTTGCTATATGAACAAATTCTGCACTGATTCAAATAAAGGAATGTTGGGGGAAACTGAATCCTCATACGCTCATGGAGTACAAGCTTCTGGATCAGAGAAGGCTGCTCTGTGTTAATAGAAACATACTCAGTTAAATAATAGATGATGTTGAGTAGATTTCTCTTTATGCGTGAAGTTTTAAAAATAGTAAGTGAAGTAATACACAATGAAAAATTCATTTCTCTTTCTAATATCTAGCAATAACTAGATTGGATATCTATTTAAAGTAGAGGTTAATAACAACAATATGAACACTTTATTCAAGGGAAAATACAACTTTAAAGAGCCATCAAACAATACCTTATTAAAATTGGCAGTATTATGGTTAAATAGATTTGGTTCTTTTTGAACTAGCCAAACACTGAAGTCACTAATAAATCTCACTTTATATAACATATTAACAGGGATTCTCTGAATTAAAATGTTAAACTCAAAATACAAAGTCATATTACATATAGAACGGTCTCTGTGCCTACTTCTTTCTACAATTAACTCAATATTAGACCTTGACCAACCTTGACCAAGGGATACAAGGACATATACTATTGCAGTTTAGGGAAAACAAGGTTTAGTGGGCTCTGATGCCACTGTTGGCTTCAAGAAGGAACTGGAACATGGCTTGATCCTTGCTACAGATCAAATGTTTGTGTCCTTCTAAAATTCATATGTTGAAACCTAATGCCTAGCATAATAGTATTAGGAGGTAGGGCCTTTCAGAGGGGCTTGGGTCTTGATGATGGAGCCCTCATGAATGGGATTAGTGCCCTTATAAAAGAGATCCCGGAGAGCTAGTTTTCTCCTTCTTCTGTGTGAAGGCACAGAGAAGACACCATCTGTTAACCAGGAAGTGGGGTGTAACCAGACACCCTATCTGCCAGCACCTTGACCTTGGACTTTCCAGCCTCCAGAACTGTAAGAAATAAAATTTTGTTGCTTATAATCTACCCAGTCTCTGGTATTTTGTTATGGCAAACCAAATGAACTAAGATAAGCCTTAAAGCTAAGATAGAATTTTGCTCAATATTCTAGGAGTGGGAGACAAAATAAGCAAAAACATATAGAGGGGTGCTCAGGATAATAAACACTGCAGTTTGGCTGGAGACTGTGTAAAGTGATCAATTACAAAATAATCTGCAGCCAAATTTTAGGTTAAATACTTTCAGTGTTAGGCAAAACCATTGAGTAATATCAAATTTTACTTATCAGATTTATTGAATTTCACAATGTTTTTATGTAAATACACCTAGGATATTTCTTCCTGAGATCTTCAAGTTGCATTAAAAAAATGTTTTTAAATTAGATTGTTTCTCATATAAAACATATGGTAAATCAAAAAGAAAGAAAAATATTTTAAATAAAACTTTACTAAAACACAACCACTTGGTTTCAGTTGATTGTTTTTAGTAAAACTAGACTGGTCATTAAGTTCCTTATTTTTATCCCCCCATTTTGCGATTCTTTTCTCTTTGTGTTGCACATCCTACAGGGAAATAAGTGAGATAATATTTGTCTAATTACCTAACTTATTTCTTCTCTTTTCTCCTTCCCTTCTCTCATTTCATTTTTATTTTCTCTATGGAAACATTGAAATGTTTGTAATTACAACTCCCCTATTCCTTTTCTCTTTCTTCAGTTCACTCATATGAATTGTCCAAATAAGAAATAGTTGTGTCATCTTTGGCAATGTTTGGTGTTTTAGAAATGGGATAAAAAAAAGACAATTGATAAAGAGCATGAGTTTCCTTTATTAGTAGACTAATGTTAGACCTAATATTTATCATTGCTTATGTGACTTTTCTATATATGTAAAATATGAAACAGAAACAGACTTACAGATTTAGAGATGAATTTATGGTTACCAAGGGGGAACCGTGAGGAGGAGGGATAGACTGGGAGTTTGGGACTGACGTGTACACACCACTATATTTAAAATAGCTAATCAATGTGGACCTACTGTACAGCACAGGGAACTCTACTCAGTACTCTGTAATAACCTAAATGGGAAAAGGATTTGAAAAAAATAAATTCATGTGTATGTATAATTGAATCACTTATCTGTACACCTGAAACTAACACAACATTGCTAATCAACTATACTTCAATATAAAATAAAAATTAAAAAAAATCAAAGGACAGAATATAAAAGATGACCAATAAGGCATATACATAATTTTAAGTTAAATAGATTTCATTTAGCATTTTAACTTAATTTAGTAAATGCAAATGTTGATTTACACACTTCATGAGATAGCTAGTTCTATTCTAATGTTCATAGAATTCTATAAAAATGCTGATAGAAGAAATTACATCTTAGTTTAATGTTCTCCCAGTGAAGTCATCCTATGCTACCAAATATTCTTGAAAACTTGCTAAAATTTTAAAGATAGCCTCCTTCTAGCAATAATAATTTCTTCAGAAGTAGAACCTTTTCCAAACATATTAATATTTTCAAAAAGATGATAACCCTGTCAGGGTTTAGACTGTCTCTAGAGTTAAAACCATAATCTGGTAAATAATTTCAACAGAAGACTTCTTTTTTCCTCATATAGGAAACTTTCTCATCAGGGAATCCCACAGATATTCATTTCTTCAAAGACAGGACCTTTAAAACATGTTAGAAACTTCAAAGTGGGAAATATGCCACCCTTTAGCAAAATGAAGTCTTTTAAAGTAGAAACCCACCAGCATTGTGGAGACTCTGAAGAATAACTCCCAAAGCTCTATAAAATACTGCTTCCAGTACCCAGCTCTCAGATTATCATTTTAAAATGTTATGCAGATAGTATGAAATCTACTTAAAAATATAGACTATTTCTTAGTGCAATTTTAGGTTCATAGCAAAACTGAGCACAATGTACAGAGAGATTCCACATACTCCTTGCCCCCCACACATGCATGGCCTCCCATACTATCAACATCACTCACTGAAATAATACTTTTCTTACAATCGATGGACCTACATTGACACATCATTATTACCCAAAGGCCATAGCTTACATTAGGGCTCACTCTCGATGTTGTGCATTCTATGGGTTTGGACACTTGTGAAATGTATCAACAATTGCTGTATTACAGAGCAGATTCACTGCTTTAAAAATCCTGTGTGCTCTGCCTATTCATCCTTCTCTTCCCCCTAACTACTCTAACCACTGATCTTTTTACTGTCTCCATAGTTTGGCCATTTCCAGAATGCCATATAGTTGAAATTATACACTACATATCCTTTCCAAAGTGCTTCTTTCAATTAGTAATATGCATTTAAGCTTCCTTCATATCCTTTCATGGCTTGATAGCTCATTTCTTTTTAGCACTGAATAATATTCTATTGTCTTGATGTACCACAGTTTATCTATTCTACTGAAGGACAGCTTAGTTGCTTCCAAGTTTGGGCAATTATGAAATGATGCTGCTATAAACATTTGCATGCAGGACAAGTTTTCAATTCCTTTGGGTAAATAGCAGCAAGCATAATTGCTGGGACAATATGGTAAGCTTACATTTAGTTTTGTTAGAAACTAACTTCCAAGGTGGCTCTATCATTTATCATTTTGTATTCCCACTAGCAATGAATCTATTGCTCTACATCTTCACCAGCATTTGGTGTTGTCAGTGTTCTAGCATTTGATCACTCTATTTAATATTGTTATTTGCATCTGTGTATCTTCTTTTGTGTGGTGTCTGTTTAAGCCTTTGTCCCACTTTTTAACTGGGTTGTTTATTTTCTTATTGTTGAATTTAAAGAGCTCTTTGTATATTTTCAAAAACAGTCCTTTATCAGAAATGTCTTTTGCAAATATTTTCTCCTAAGCTGTGGCTTTTTAAAAATTCTCTGACAGTGTTTTTACAGAGCAGAAATTTTTAGTGTTAATGAAGTCCAGCTTGTCAATTCTTTCTTCCATGGATCATGCCTTTAGTGTTGCAAATAAAAAGTCATTACCATACCTAAGGTCATCTAGATTTTCTTTTGTGCTATTTTCTAGGAGTTTTATAGTTTTGCATTTTATACTTAGGTCCATTTTGAGTTAATATTTTTGAATAGTGTTAAGTTCTGTGTCTAGATTCATTTTTTTTTTTTTTTGCATATAGATGTCTAATTATTCTAGCCTCATTTATTGAAAAAATTTTCTTTGCGCCATTGAATTATTTGTGATTTTTTGTCAAAGTTAAGCTGACTGTATTTATGTGGATCTACTTCTGGATTTTCTATTCTGTTCCATTGGTCTATTTGTCTGTCCTTTTGCCAACACCACACTGTCTTGATTTATGTAGATTTATTGTAAATCTTGAACTCTGGAGTGTCAGTGCTCCAACTTTGTTTTTCACCTTCAATATTGTTTTGGCTTTTCTGGGTCTTCTGCTTTTCCATGTACAACTTAAGATCGGGTTGTTGATATTCACAAAATAATTTGCTAGGATTTTGATGGAGACTGCATTGAATCTACAGACCAAGTTGGGAAGAACTGACATCTTTATATGCAATTTACTTTTAAAATGTTCCCCTTTGACTTGAACCATTTTAACTGCTTTAAAGATAGCCTTCCACCTAGTGACAAATTCAGTTAAACATTCTCAGCTCTTTAGCTCTACAACTTTGTGCAACTTAATTTTGGAACTCTCAACACTTCTGGGTAGAATACTGAGAATTCTGATTTTCCCAGGAACAGGCCCTTCTTAGTATTGTTGCCTTGTCATCCATTGAATGGGAGCATCCTGTGGGAGGTGCAGCTTCAGTGCCAACACTGTGCCTGATATGGGCTCTGAGGCCAAAGGTCAATTATCCTCAGTCACAGTAGCTAGAGGTCTAAAAAGCATGTTTTTACAGCCACCATAGTGGATGAGAGCTATTTTATTGTTAAAGGAACTACTAGGGCCCCCAAAATCAAAGTATCAAAAATCAAAAGTATTTAAGCACATGTGTTTTTGGTGTTTTGGGTGTTTTCAAGCTTTTTATCTCTTTTAAATCTCACAACAACCCTAAGGAACAAATTTATTTGTTATTTATTATCCTTATATTAAATATATAAAAACTGAAGTTTAGATGACTGACATCATCTTACTTTAAGGAGTTACTTGAGTAGTATATGATGCTATATTTAACTCAGTTGTTAAGTGGAGGCCTTGGTTGGGTTGTAGAAAATATGTTTTGTCTTGAAGAAAATGATATAAGAATCAGAAATCATAAGGTAACCCTCCTTTATTCAGGTTGCAGCAAACATTCTGATTCTTAGGAATTTAGAGAAAACAATAGTTGCAACATTTAGAATAATTAACCACAGATATTTCTTTCTATTATGCAGGCTCCCCAGTGTTGGCTTAATTGCAATGTCAAAAGTCACATGCTTTAGAACTTTAATTTTCTCATTACAAATAAGAGGAATCTGACATCTTTTTGTGATCATAGTCAGATCACAAAATTTACACTAACAAAATTTCTTCTGCTGTTGAGTCTTTCTGGTTTAATGGAAAATTTAAGGGAAGCACATGTGAGATGCTATGAGTCCCATAGAAAGAAAATAACCAGTCTGAATAATCCTGGTTTTCTGTTTCAAAGTAAATTGCTCATCATTAAAATAAGATCTTTTCCAATGCCAGGAAAAATGTCCAACCAATGAAGATGAAGGGCCATGTGTTAGACAAGCAGTTCTCAAATCTTCTGGTTTCATGAATTTTGTTTTATGGGTTATATCTGTCTCTATTTACTATTAAAAATTAAAACCAAGAAAAAACTTTAAATATTTTAAAACAATTCGTTTAAGATAATACTACTAAACCCATTACATGCTAACGTAGACAACATTTTTATAAAAAGTAACTTCCAAACAAAAAGAACTAGAGAGGACTTCCTAGGTGGTGCAGTGGTTAAGACTCTGCCTGCCAGTGCAGGGGACATGGGTTTGATCCCTGCTCCAGGAAGATCCCACATGCCACGGAGCAACTAAGCCTGTGTGCCACAACTATTGAGCCTGTGCTGTAGAGCCAGTGAGCCACAACTATTGAGCCAATGTGCCACAACTGCTGAAGCCTGCATTCCTAGAGCCCATGCTCCACAGCAAGAGAAGCCAGCAAAATGAGGAGCCTGTGCACAATGAAGAGTAGCCCCTGCTCACCACAAGTAGAAAAAGCCCGTGTGCAGCAATGAAGACCCAACACAGCCAATAAATAAATAAATAAATAAATAAATAAATTTATTAAAAAAAAAAACTAAGGGAGAAGAATGACAGTATATTATACTTTTGCAAGTCTTTTTAATGTCTAAATTAATAGACAGCAGTCATTTATTATTTCTATATCTTCATCTGCTGCAGTTCATTCTTATGATTGAAGTACATGAAGAAACTATGACCTTATGCAGATATTTAGTTTTCTTGACATACAATTGTAGGTATTCTTTGATACTACACCAAAACTCATCAAGTGGTTTTTCTTTTAAAGATTAGCATGTGAAATGTGAAATCATATCAATATACTTTTGATACTTTGTTACATTAAAATCCATTAGTTTATTATGTACTCTGAATAGATCTTTTACTGGTGCATAATTTTACGCATGCATATATATAACACATGCATTGGTCATTCAGAAAATATTACAAGTAGTTCATGGAATTATGCAGATCTTCCAAATATTGAAACATCACATTTGTCAACGTCACCACCAATTTCATCAGAAAAATCTTAAGTATTATGAGGGTCAAATTTTATCACTGGCAGCAAATTCTGTTGGTTTTTCCTCTGACAGATTTACTTCAATTATTTTTGATAAAATACCTTCCAAATATTTATGTATGAATAACCATAGTTTGTTATTAATTCTCTGAAGTAAAATGACATTTCATGAAAGACTGGCTAGTTTAGCTCGTGATTCAATTGCACAAGTGCTTTCCCTTCAGATCACCATCATACTTCAGAATATAGCAAAAGTGCATTTTGTATACTTTCCATTTCATCCCATGGGATATTAAAATAGGGTGTACTGAAGTTTTAAGATTTAATGAAATTACACATTTTTACTATTTCACTGAGGACATTCTTAAGGGAAATTATTTAATTAATTTAGTTATTAACTGTGGATCTGTGGTGGTGAGAAATACTAAGACTACTAGTGGTTTGGTACAAACTGCCAGCAGTTTATCCACCATTGCTTTTGCACCATCAGTGTAATTGTGAACACAGTAAAAAAATCAAGTAAAGTCCTAGTATCATTATGACAATAGTTTTGATCTTGTATATCCACTAGATCTTGGGTTCCCAAGGGTCCGCAGACCACACTTTTCAAACCTCTGTTCAAGATTATAGTTAAACTTGGTGTACACCCAAAATAATAATAATAATAAAAAAAAGTAGTTGAAAGTGAGTCTAAAAAAAAAAAAAAGATTATAGTTAAGAACTTGAGACTATCCTAGAATATTTGATCCATGAGAACAGGAATTTTTGTTTTGTTCATTTCTGTTCCCCAAGCATGTAGAACAGTCTCTAACACATGTTGTAAGTACAAACAACTTACTGATCGCATTAAAGAAAGAAACATTGAGTGCATGAATTCCAGTCCCTCTCCTCTCCCGTAACCCCTCACCACCAACTAGGCTATGTGCTGGATGGCTTTGTGATTTAGTTTTCTCATCTGTAAAATGGAGATAACATTAGTACCTAATTTATAGGTTTGTTTTAAAGATGAAATGTCATAGTGCATTAAAATGCTTCACAGAATGACCAGCAGATAGTAGTGATGTTTAGTTATTTTAAAATATATTAAGAATCCACAGCTCTCTCATAGTTAAGTTCTATTGCCTATAATAAGGTTTCAATCAAAAGAGTAGAGTATCATACATTAATTAAGACCTAGGATAGTCATTCAAGGCTTAAATGGTAGCTCCAGAATGTCTTCAGGCACTCAGGCTTCTATTTTTCTGTACTAATGTTCTCCTACATGATTTTAATCTTAAGGTCACATCCTGATCCAATATAGTTGCTGAAGCTCCAGTTTTCACTTCTGCATTAAAGGCCAGAAGAAAGAAGAAATTTAGAAAGATTTTTTATAAAGTCTGTCCCCAGCTGAGTCAGCTCCCTTTAATGAGATTTCTCAGAAGTCTCATACCCCAATTCTACATTTTGTTGGCTGCAACATGGTCACATACAAAGGAGGCAGAGAAGTTAGCCATTTATTCTA
The DNA here is from genome assembly GCF_030028045.1 of Hippopotamus amphibius kiboko. Lineage (NCBI taxonomy): Eukaryota > Metazoa > Chordata > Mammalia > Artiodactyla > Hippopotamidae > Hippopotamus > Hippopotamus amphibius. The sequence continues at coordinate 18,245,922 of NC_080191.1, read as the reverse complement.
TATCAATATGCCTAGCTAAAAATTAGGGTTTCTCTACTAAGGAGAAAGAGGAAAACTGATGGCTTCCACCTATTGCTGGAACAATGCAGTAGGTCCTATGGAACATATAACATGAATATATTCCGTCATGTAGAAGTCTTGTTGATACAGATTCCTTTTGCTCCTCTAAGGAAATAACAACTCTTTGACCCAGCACTGAACTCAGCACCTCACCATAGACCTTTATCCTCGTTGAAGGGCAGAGATTGTGCATTAGACGGTATCTAGTGATTCTACATTCTCCCCAGGATCAAGCAATAGGAATTTATATGGACAGTGCGTCGAGTGTGATTCAGCTACACTCATGACTAACCATTTCAGGCTGAACTGAGAGCACTACAGCCTCTCTAAGTTTCCTGAATCTTATCCCAATTATATTTCATTTAATAACACTCAGTGAAATATCTGGTGGCAGGGGAAATGAAACTACATGCTTTTATGGGATCATTCATCAAGAACTAATTGAAGCTTTCATACAGTTTAGTGCTGATAAAACAGTGTAACAATAAACAATAACAAAATTCGCTGGAGAAGGATTTGCTTTGCCGTGAGGAAAATGGTTCCGTTTCATCCTGGGATTCCTGGTTAAAAGAGTCTCCAGTTTACAAAGGGATAAGCGCAGCCTCCTCTGCATAATGACCGGGTGGAAGCTGTGTCAAATGTATTAGCATTGCTCCAGTGGAGCCATTCTCAGCCTAAGTATTTGCTATTGTGTGGGACTCTGGCAGGAGGCTGCAGGACCAATAGGATTTTTAAAAGTTTCTTTTTGCTATTTATTGTTATTGTGCTTGAAGCAGCTCCTTCGTCACTTTTATTGGAAAATACGTGAATGACCTTAAGGTGTACTTTACCAAAATTTAGATTAAAAAAAAATTCACAGTTTAAGAAGTTTCTGTTTGGATACTTCTGTTTATGGAGTTGGTTGGCTTTTTGTCGGTGCAATTCCTGTTCTTCCATATATGGTGTTTATACATCTGGCTGAACTGAAAAGGAAGAAATAGAGAATGGACACCTTACTCATTTTCTTAGAAGTGATTTAAAGTAAATATTAGCAAAATGAAATGTATGAGAAATGTGCTGCAAACCACTATAAACCTGAACATTCATTTGCTGTATTTATAGCAGTAAGCATGATACTATATGTGTAGAATTCACTTGGTAACCGGTATGTCTTATAAGTAATAACCACAGATTTTATTGGTAAAACATATTACCTAGTCTCAACTTGACTCTAGGCAATTAGACTGGACTCTCTACTATCACCATTTAAAAATTTCTCAAATACCATTAAATGGATACAGGTTTTCGGTAACTGTTCATCATATTAGACTCATAAGATGATATAAATGACCCTCTTTCATAGACATGGTTAATATTGATTAATGTGTCTTGAAAACCTATCTAAAAATCAAAAAACCCTGGTAATGTAGATATGGCCAGATATTGTAATTTTAAAATGCAATTTTTTTTCAATTTTATTTTGCATTATAAAAAGTAATTTCTCTTAAGGGCTTTTTAAACAATGATTTTCTGAAAGTCTTAATACATCTTAAACAAAGTACTGCCAAGCCTAAATTAGTCCCTAAAATGAGACGATTTAGAGAGACCACAACCACTCTTTCCCTTGGCTAAGAAGCCAGATTAATGCTTCGGGTACTTAGTTGCCAGTCACTTCAGTGAATTTGTAGCACCATTAATGAGTGAAGGATAAATTCATATCATGACAAGTAAGTATCAATATAATAGATACATTGTGGGATAAAATAATAATTGTAGATTTCATAGCTTTCATTTTGTAAAGCATATTTAACTTTCCATGTGGATATGCCAAACAGAATTCTATAGCAAAGACATCTAAAGATGGTAATGACAGATTAGCATAAATTAAGTTGGCACCATTCTGTAATGCTTCCACTGTGGTTCTCAAATACACCAGGCAGCTTCTATGCCAAGACCTTCCCTCTGTACAACAGACACCCTCTCTCTCGATATTTCCACTGAGCTTGCTCACTCTTGTCTTTTGGGCTCCGATCAAATGCCACCTTCTCAGTGAGGTCTTCCTGACTACCTTATTTTGTATTGCAATTCTCACCCCCAAATCGTATATCTTAATTGCTACCTGCTTTATTTTTTTCATAAACACGGAATTATTATCTGACACCGCAGTATTATCTGTTTGCTAACTACACTTTCTAGAATTTAAACTCTGTGAGGGCAGGTGGTCTGTATGTTTTGTCTGTTGCTGGATCCCAGAGCCTGAAATATAATACTCATCCAAGTGATATATACTGAGTAAATGGATTGGGATTCTAGATCTCCCATATCTCACACACTAGCTCTTTGAGCTTAAGCAGGTCACTTAGCCTACTGATTTCTGTTTCCTTATTTACAAAATATGAGAAATAATGATGCCTCTTACATTTTGCTGATTGAACAGAACACTATAGATGAAAGATTTTGCTAAGGGCAAATGATGTTTTGCTGTTGAAACATCAAATGGCTTTCAGGAAACCCTGTAGAAATAATAGATTTTGGCTTGCATGGATTATCTGGTTTACAGGAGACATAGACTTGGTTTAGGGAGTTGGTCTTGGTATACAAGTTATGAACGCTTTGCCTATTGTTAAGTTGCTAATGCTAGAGCAATCAGTTAATGATGTGACTAAAAGCAGGCAGTGATTGACAGAAACAGATTTTAGAGGTGACATTTAGATGTGAGATAGAATTTGAGAGATGGTAATTTAGCTAGAGTGATGGTGGTAGGGTGCTAAAACTAATTGGCTTACGTGAGAATTACACTGGTCAGTGTGGCCTCACTTGTAGCATATTATTAAGAAAAGTGGGGCATTATCTTAGAAAGGGTAGTGTGATGGTTAATTATGTGTGTCAACTTGGTTAGTCTATGGTATCCAGGCATTTGGCCAGCAATTAATCTGGATGTTGTTCTGAGGGCACTTTGTAGATATGATTAACTCCTACAATCAGTTGATTATTTATTTATTTATTGTTTAAGTCTGAGTTTAATTTTACACAAATTTATATGACTTTTTTTTCTGTACATCATCCTTTTTTTTTTTTTTTTAAATCAGTTGATTTTAAGTAAAGGAAATTACCCTTGATAATGTGGGTGGTGGGCCTGGGCCTCGTCCAACTAGTTGAAATCCTTGAGTGTGAAAAACTGAGGTTTCGTGGAGAAGGAATTCTGCCTCAGGACTGTTACATAAAAACCATGCTTCAGTTTCTAGCCTGCCTGTTTGTCCTATGGATTTGCTAACTCCCACATTCCTCTGAGCTAATTCCATAAAACCTTTCTCTCTTTCTCTCTCTCTCTCTCTCTTTCTCTCTGTCTTTCTCTTCAGCCTACTGGCTCTGTTTTTCTGAAGAGCCTTGACTGAAACAAGTAGTAATCTGTGGTTTACAATTCCCTATTTGGGAATTACTGTGAGGTTTAAATAAAGCAATATACGCTAATTTCATGATAAAATGTTATCACACAGTAGGTACTCAAAGAGTGGTCATTCTCATGATGGTGATAGTGGAGATGATCAGATGATATGTTTATCAATGGAGTCTGGTCCTCAATTAGCCTATGAGAGCATTCACTGAGTACCTGAATTTAGCTGACTGATTTGACAAGTCAAATTCAAATAAAGAAAAAGAGTTCAGTCACTCGGAATATGTGGTCAAAATATTAAGGAAGAAAGCAAATTTGTTTATGTAACTACAAGGGGAATAGTAGTTGGAGAGGGTATAAATTCTTGAGTCAACAGCCTGGGATTCAAATTCCATCTTTCCTTCTCACCTACCACATCATATTATTTGTGAAATGGGTATAATAATGCTTTCCCCATGGGCTTATTGTGGAATTTTAGTAAAATAAATTATATTAAAAACTCAAGACTGTACCTGTCATATTTTCTTCCTCATATAACAAATTTGCATCAAATTTCCCAAGTTTTCAAATTTAGACTTCAGCCTTTGTATGCCAGATGAGGGGTCAGTTTCATAATTGGAGACAGACACTTTTTTCTTTTCCCCTCCAGATAAATGAAACTTTACTGAGAAAAAAGAAAGAATTTTGCATTGACTAAGCCTTCATAGAGAAAAAAAAGGGTGGCTCCCTTGCCATACAGGGTGTTATAGAGTTAAAACCTCACACCCTTATAGGCAGTTACATAGGGAAGAAGTGGAGTACACCTCAAAATCAAGGATCCTCAGGAAGTCCTTCAGGGCAGCTTTAATTTGCTTGTCCCAGCAGATTCAATAGTAGCAGCAAGGGCCAGGGTGTGCTCTATCATTGCAAAGTCAACTAGGGGACACTGATAACAAAACTCGGTTCTTTACAGAGTAAGAGAAACCAGAGTCATTGTCAGTTTTATAAAATATGTATTTTACTATACATCCATATGTGTATTTTATCATCAGTAGTGCTTATTAGTGAAGATTTATTAATTCTCAGCAATATCATTTAATTTGATATAGAAACAGAGAGTGGTTCTAATGCTATAAATGTATCTTCTGCAAACACTATGAGGAAAGGCACTTTTTATAAAAAAGAAGGAACAGATTAATCTGAATTTAATATTATTTCTTCAGAAATTAAAGCATAATAAGGAATACTTTAGAAAAATAAGTTTGGTATAATGTTATAACAGAGATATATTTCATCTAAATAATTAAGAAACTGAACCAATGAATTTGCACAATGTAACTAAAAAGTGGCAATAATAATAATAATAAAATTTTTAAAAGCAGAGTACATGCTACCAGGTGTGCTGAGTGTACCCCAAGGGAAGGCTCTGGCCAGCACTCCTCCAGCAGGATGTGCTTGGGACTGAGTCAGGAAGGCAGGTAAAGTCTGGGATACCTTCAGGCAGGTAGAAGCAGAAATACAGGCAGGCAATGTTCTGCTAGAGCATCTGGGGTCAGAGATCAAGGACTGAAGCAGTTCGAATTGGGGGTGAGCTGAAAGCATGGTCATTAAGACAAGGTGGATTGAAAAAAAAGAGGTGGGAGGTTAGGCAGCAGCTCTGCTGTGTTTGCTGGCACCAAAAAGAAGGGCTCCAGGAGGATTAAGGCAGGCATGATGCCAAAGTTCACCGTTTTTTAAAACTTTCAAATTGTTGATGGCTTTATGTGATTTAATCATACGTATTACATATTTTTTGTCTTCCCATGTACAGCACATTATTGGATCACACTGACACATAATCAATTTTTAAGAATTTCATCTTATTTAAATGAATATAAATTCATATTGTCACTTTCAAAATTTTGCATAATAATTCATTTGATGAATATACCAACATGTATTTTATCCATTTCTTTAGATGGACATTTAGGCTTTTTATATTTTTTCTAATTTAAATGTTATTGTAATAAGCAAGGTTTAAAACTACTGTTTTTTTTTTAATGGTTGTTTCAAGTGTAAATGAAATATATTTTTCATCCTGAACGTAATAGAATCACATGAAGAAAATTTGGAAAACAGAAAAATTAAATAAAGCATTTATACTTCTACCATTACAATGTATCATCATTTGGCTTACTGCTTTAGGATTTTTTTTATCCTAATTTTTATCACTTTTAATTATCTGATAGGCAATTTATATGCTACTCAGCTCAAAAGAATCCTTCAAACCTCAGCTCTGTAGTTCTGCCAGCATGCCTCAAGGCAGAGTGTAGGGTGAAGGGAAGGGAGGTTGTGATAATCAGCAGCTTCTTCAGGCTAAGAGAGATGATACTACCTCTTCCAAGTATGAAACATATCTTGTGGAGGCTGACTTTCTGCATCCTGCCAGTTAGCCTGGCTGCATCTGTCATTCCAGGGCCAGCCTGAGCTTCTGGTCCTAGAAGGTTATTGGGTTGAGTGCTATGAAAATTAGTACTTAGTAAAAAGACAAACTATGCTTGTAGCCTTATATACATTATCCTATTTAATCCTTACAACACTTTGAGGTAGATATAACAAGTCTCTTCTTGTAGGTAAGATAATTGGTTCAGAAAAGTTAACTAACTTGGCCAAGATTACATTACATTCCAGAACTGGAATTGAAATCTGTAACTGTGGACCTCCAGAATAAACTTGTGAATAGCATAGTGATGTCCTAGGTTATGTGGATGTGGCAATGGTGGTAGTAGGTTCCAAAATCTAATTCTTCTTGATTATATCCTTCTCGTCAATGATGCACTAGTGTTGTCATTTTGTGAATTAGAAATGTGGAAACACATAAGACTCAAAATCACCTTCATTTATGTGATAGATGGGTTAGTAATGCTGTAAATTTGGTTATATGTTTGGTGAATGTGAGGACGTAGAGGGTGAACTCTGTTGGCTTAGCTGTACCACGTAAGTGACCTAGCCAAAGGTTTTGATGGTAAGCAACACAGGACATTTTAGGGCTTAAGAAAGAGTTTCAGATGATAATGTCACTTGTGATAATGATTTATCTTTGGTTGTAGCACATTCCAGGGGTGACTAGCAAGGAAGAGGGATTGAATGAGGCATGGACAGGCATAATTGGCGCTGGAGAAAGAATAAAGAAACGGGCTAAAATTAGAAGAATTTAAAGAAATTAAAACTAACTTCTCATGAGATTAAAGAATCAAAATATTCTACTTCCATCTGATCCAAAGTGAATGTCGGTAGTTTAGGGAGAAACCAATCTAATACAGACATATCTCAGAAATATTGTGGGTTCAATTCCAGACCACTGCAATAAAGTAAATATCAAAATAAAGCAACTCACACAATTTTTTTTTTTTTGCTTTCCCAGTGCAAGTAAAAGCTATATTTACACTATACTCTAGTCTATTGTGTACAATAGAATTATGTCTAAAAAACAATATATATATACATTAATTTAAAAATACTTTATTGCTAAAAAATGCTAATTATCATCTGAGTCTTCTGTGAGTTATCTTTTTGCTGGTGGAGGGTCTTGCCTCAATGTTAATGGTTGCTCACTGATCAGGGTTGTGGTTGCTAAAGGCTGGGATGCTGTGGCATTTTCTTATAATGAGACAACAATGAAGTTTGCTGCGTTGATTGGCTCTTCCTTTCACAAATGACTTCCCTGAAGCATGCAATGCCGTTTGATAACATTTTACTCACAGTAGAACTTCATTCAAGATTGAGGTCAATCCTCTCAAACTCTGCTGCTGCTTTATTAACTAAGTTTACGTAATATTCTAAATCCTTTATTGTCATTTCAACAATCATCACAGCGGCTTCACCAGGAGTAGATTCCATCTCAAGAAACCACTGTCATTGCTCCTCCATAAGAAGCAACTCCTCACGTCTTCAGTTTAGCATGAGATGGCAGCAATTCAGTCACATCTTCAAGCTCCATTTCTAATTCTAGTTCTCTTGCTATTTTCACCACAACTGAGGATATCTTGAATGCCTCAAAGTCATTCATGAGGTTGGAATCAACTTCTTCCAAATTCCTGTTAATGTCTATATTTTGAGCTCTTCCCATGAATCACATTCTTAATGTGAATATCTTCCAGAAGTTTCTCAATTTACGTTTCCCAAATCCGTTAGAGCAATCACTATCTACAGCAACTACAGCCCTATGAAATGTATTTTTTAAATTGTAAGACTTGTAAGTCAAAATGACTCTTTGATCCATGGCTTCAGAATGGATGTTGTGTTAGCAGGCATGAAAACAACATGAATATTGTTGTATATCTCCATCAGAGCTCTTGGGTGACCAGGTACATTGTCAATGACAGTGTATTTTGAAATGAATATTTCTGAGCAGTAGGTCTCAACAGTGGGCTTAAAATAGTCAATAAACCTTGTTATAAATAAATATGTTGTTATCCAGGCTTTGTTGTTCTACTTGTAGAGCACAGACAAAGTAGACATAGCATAAATCTTAAGGGCTCTAGGATTTTTGGAATGCTAACTGAGTACTGGCTTAAATGTCAAGTTACCAGCCACAATAGCCCCTAACAAAAGAGTCAACCTGTCCTTTTAAATTTTGAAGACAGGCATTGAGCTTTCTCTGGTTGTGAATGTCCTAGATGGTATCTTCTTCCAATATAAGACTGGTTCATTTACATTGAAAATCTCTTGTTTAGCCACCTTCATGAATTATCTTGGCTAGATCTTTTGAATACTTGTTGCAGCTTCTACATCAGCTCTTGCACTTTTATCTTATAGAAATGTCTTATTTCCTTAAACTTCATGTACCAACCTCTGCTGGCTTCAAACTTTCCTTCTGCAGCTTCCTCACCTCTTTCAGCCCCCATAGAACTGAATAGAGTTAGGGCTTTGCTCTGGATTTGGCTTTGGCTTAGGGGAATGTTGTGGTTAGTTTAATCTTCTAACCTGACCATTAAAACTTTCTCCATATCAGCAATAAGGCTATTTCACTTTATCATTTGTATGTTCATTGGAATAGCACATTTAATTTCCTTTAAGAACTTTTCCTTTGTATTCACAACTTGGCCAATTGTTCAAGAGGCCTAGATTTAGGCCTTTCTTGGTTTTGATACCCCTTCCTCACTAAGCTTAATCATTTCTAGCTTTTGTTTTAAAAATGAGAGATGTGTGACATTTCCTTTCACTTGAATACTTAGAGATCATTGTAAGGTGATTAATTGGCCTAATATCAATATTCTTCTGTCTCAAGGAATAGGGATGCCCAAGGAGAAGGAGAGGGACAGGGGAACAGCCACTTGGTGGCATGGTCAGAACATATACAACAGTTATTGATTGTTTGTCAACTTATGTGCTTGGGGTTCATGGTGGCCCCAACAATTACAATAGTACCATCAAAGATCACTGATCACAAATCACCATAATGAATTTAATAATAATGAAAAAGTTTGAAATATTGCTGGATTTACCAAAATGTGACATAGAGACAGAAAGTGAGCCAATGCTTTTGGAAAAAATGGTACCAATAAACTTGCTTGATGCGGGCTTGACACAAACCTTCAATTTATAAAAAATACAATATTTAAGAAGTGCAATAAAATGAGGTATGCTTCTGTAGAGAATAGTCTAGGTAGGGCCCTAGTACAATGGATATCTATTACTTTTCTGGACCATCAACTTCCCACTTTTTCTAAGTCTGTGTCTTCCCCAGTCTTGCCATCCATACTGTAGCAGCAGGATCAACCTTATAACCAGGTGACTTCAGTTGACTGGTTTGTGGTGGGCAATCTGCTAGATATGGAACACTGGGTCCTTATCCAGGAAGCTTAGGGCTTCAGGCCAAGAGTGTCATGCTCTCACTGGGGATCTGGACTGTTAGGAACAGTTATATGACCGTATGTCCTGGCCTGTGGATCAGAAAAAATTAAGAAGAAATGACAGAAAGATAGAAAAATGAACCAGAACTTCAGAGAGAAGCAGAGAAGAAAATTGCTCATTCTAGTTTTTCCTCAGGCCCCAACCCATTGTTATCTTTGGGTTCAGTGAGACATCTCATAACTTTATAAAATTCCATTTTTATCTTAAACGGTTTGGAGCTGGCTTTCTGTCACTTCAAACCACAAGAATTCTATTACAATTAGTCTTAAACTAAGTGTGAAATTAATGGAGTCAAGAGCAAATGTGTGGCAGCTTCCATGTTTGATGTGCAAGCTAGTGTATCTGTATAAGAAATGAAAAAAACTTAGTGGTTTTCTAAATTCAGAACAGGGTAGCAGATGCCAGTGTAGTCAACTATATTAATAAAGGTGACTCCTAATTCTTGAGGAAAATCTGATATTTAACTAAGAGTACCAAAGGCAATCTCTCATCTTTTGGAAAGGTCTTTCTACTCTTTAATATGATTGTTAAAATAGCAATGGATTTTTTTTTTCATGGATGGTGCTATGGAAAGATAATAGGAATAACTTGACCACAGTGAAAATTTCATTTTGGAATTATTTTCAAACTACTTATATAAAAGAGCAACCAAAACATACCAAACAAACCCCTCCTAGTCCAACATATTTTATAAGGAAATGTGTATTTCAGACAGCTGAAAGTAAAACAAATACAAGAAATTAAAATATTTTAAAGAACATCTGTCCATTGACATTTAATTATGTTGGAGAGAACCAATAATGACAAGTGTTTAATAATAATTGCCTCTTTAACAATCTAGAATTTCTGAAAATATTATATATACTCTAACTTTTGTATGTGATATGTCTTAGTGATACATCAAGAAAAGAAAATACCAATTAATAACTTTCAGATATGTGTTCAGGGCACAAATTATTAGCAGTTCTTATTTTCACTATCTATCTAAAAAATAATAATCTCTTATCCCATGTCATAGTATTCTGAGAAGCATGACTTCCTGAACAGTATATATTTTAGGTCTCCATATATGCTATTATAGTCAATGTAGAGTTTTTCTTTGCAAACTGTCTAAATGAATACAACATATTACATAAAGTAAAACTAAAATTTTATTTTTCAATAATTTATTTCTTTTTTATAAATGTAACATGTTTTCATAATAGAAGGTGTGTAGGATATATAAACATCTATCTGAAACTAAAATCATGGGAAATGTATCTACCGGCTCACTGTTAATTCAGTATTGTTAATCCTAGCATCTTTTCATGTAGGTTAAAGTATACTAAAACTGCCACAAAAGGAATGGAATGCAGTGACAAACTGAGATTATATTTGTAGCATGTAGAACAAAGGACTTCATATTCTCTCTAAAACATGTCTGCATGGCTTTTAATATCTTCATAGAAATATATGTGTATGTTACATATTATACACATATAATACATATGAATATATTTTATATTTATATTATACACTTTGTATAAATAAAATATTATTTACACATACAAGTGTAGCTAGCTAGCTCCTTGTTGATGGAACATTAGCTCAAAATTTTAGCTTTTATAAATAATCCTACAGTTAACATTCTTGTATCAATACATAAATCCTGGAAAGCATCGATAATTATTTCTCAAGAAAATTATTAATAGAGAAATTACTACATCAAGAGAAATGAGCATTTTTAAGGTTCTTGACATGTCTTACCAGATGGGATTAAGATAATTTTTAAAATATGCTTTAAAATATTTAATATATTGTCTTTGTACTAAGTATAATAAAATACAACTATTACCCACCTGGTCATGGGATCTTTTACAAGTGTATCTGCCCCAACTCCTCCCCTAAGGAAAGCAATATCAATATGCTGGTGTAGCTTTCTATTTGCTCAAGCAAACATATATGAAGAAGTGTGTTTCTTCATTTTTTTTTCAGAACCATATTAATGACACTAATCAGTAAATTACTTCTTTAAAAAATATTATGGACGTCATACAAGTCAACAGATTTTTTGGTAACTTTGCAATTCTTATAATACTTATATATACTTTTAATTTTGTACAAATATGGCTGTGTGCCACTACTTTTAAAGGTGCAGGGTTTTGTTTTTGTTTTTGTTCTTTAGCTCTTCTAGCCCTTGTTCTCTTCTTTCAGTTTTTCCGTAGTTCCACACCAACCTCATGAACAGATCACATCATAGTACAGAGTCAGCTATATGTATATTGATATAGATTCATACAAAATACACACACACTTATGCATGTATATACATATATATCTATATGAATGCATAAATACACATGTACATGTACACATGCATACTCCATATGTAAACACACCTATATAAATCTATTTATCTAATTTATAGGAATTTATTTTTTTTTTACATAATAATTAACATGCTGTACCCTTTATGGCATCTTGCTTTATCTCACTCAAGTACACTTAGAAATTTGAAATCACTGCAAGTGAACTGTAGTTCTAATTCACTCTATTTACTAGACACATACAATTAATCATGTTCATGTACCATAATTTTGCTCACATTTAGTTACTGATAGATGTTCTACATTTTAATTTTTGCCAATTTGAAAATCAAATTTCAAAGTCTCATTTTTTGCATTTGTTTTCTTATTGTGTCTGATGAGTTTTCATACATTTGAAAAACATTTTTCCCAGTTGTATTGAGATATTGATATAATTGACAAACATCACTGTATGAGTTTAAGGTATATAACATAATAAATTACATAGATTGTGAAATGATTACTACAAGTTTAATTAACATCTGTCATATCATATACATAGGAAAAAAAGGTGTTTTTTCCTTATGATGAGAAACTCTTTGAATTTACTCTCTTAACTTTCAGATATACCATATAGCAGTGGTAACTATAGTCATCATATTGTACCTTACATCTCCAGTACTTACTTATTTTATAACTGGAAGTTTGTACATTTTGATCACTTTCATCTGATTCCCCAACCCCTTACACCCTGCCTCCAATTACCACAAATCAGATCCTTTTTTCTGTAAGTTTGGATTTTTGTTTGTTTTTTTTTGTTTTGTTTTGCTTTGATTCCACATTTAAGTGAGATCATACAGTATTTGTCTTTCTCTCTTTGGCTTATTTCACTTAGCAAAATACCCTCAAGGTCCATCCATGTTGTCACAAACATCAGGATTTACTTCATTTTTTATAGCTGAATAACATGCCTCTGTGTGTGTGTGTGTGTACCACAACTTCTTTATCTGTTCATCCCTTGTTGTTTTCATGTCTTGGCTGTTGTGCATAATGCTGCTATAATCATGGGGGTGCAGATATCTCTTCCATGTGGTGTCTTTGTTTCATTCAGATGTATTCCCAGAAGTGTAATTGCTACATCATATGGTAGCTCTATTTTTAATTTTTGAGGAACTTTGGAATCGTTTTCCATAGTAGCTGTACTGATTAACAATCCTACCAACAGTGCACAAGGGTCACCTTTTCTCTACTTTCTTGCCAGCATTTGTTATCTCTTGTCTTTTTGATGATAGGCATTCTAATGTGTGTGAGGGGATAGTTCATTGTGGTTTTGATTTACATTTCTATAACAATTTGTAATGTTGAGCATCTTTTTACGTACTTATTGGCCATTTGTCTATCTTCTTTGGAAAAATGTCTATTCAGTTCTTTTGTCCATTTTAAAACTGGATTATTTGGTGTTTTGCTATTGTATAGGTTCTTTATAAATATATATATTTATTTATATATATAAATATTAACCACTTATCAAATATATTTTTCCCATTCCATAGGTTGTCTTTTCATTTTGTTGATGCTTCTTTTTCTGTGCAGTTGCTTCTCAGTTTGATGTAGTCACACTTGTTTATTTCTTATTTCTTTTTAAAATTTTTATTTTGGTTTTTTCCTTGTGCTTTATGTATGATATCCAAAAAATCATTGCCAATACCCATGACAGGGAGGTTTATTCCCAATATTTTCTTTCAGGAATTTTATATTTTACAGTCTTACATTTAACCCTTTAATCCATTTTGAGTTAATTTTTGTGAGTGGTGTAAGATAGGGGTCCAGTTTCATTCTTTATATGTGAATATCCAATTCTCCCAGCACTGTTTATTGAAGAGACTGTCTTTTCTCCATTGAGTATTCTCGACTCCCTTGTCAAATAATAGTTGGTCATACATTCATGGGTTTATTTCTGGGCTGTTGATTCTGTTCAATTGGTGTATGTGTCTCTTTTTTTTTAATTACAGTGTGCTAAATATATATTAGCTTTATTTTAAAAAATTTTCCCGTACATTGATAATCAACACTGTTTTTAATATTTTAACAAATATGTATTTTAAAATTTTTATTGGAGCATAGTTTATTTACAATGTTGTGTTATTTTTTGCTATAGAGCAAAGTGAATCAGTTATGCATATACATATAGCCACTCTTTTTTGATTCTTTTCCCATATAGGTCATTACAGAGTAGGCAGAAACATAGATCAGCGGAAAAGGAAAGAAAGTCCAGAGATAAACCCAAGCACCTATGGTCACCTAATCTATGACAAAGGAGGCAAGAATATACATACAGTGGAGAAAAAATAGTCTCTTCAATAAGTGGTGCTGGGAAAACTGGACAGTTACATGTAAAAGAATGAAATTAGAACATTCTCTAACACCATTCACAAAAATAAACTCAAAATAGATTAAAGACCTAAATGTAAGGCTGGACACTATAAAACTCTTAGAGGAAAACATAGGCAGAACACTTTCTGACATAAATTGAAGCAAGCTCTTTTTGGATCCACCTCCTAGAATAATGAAAATAAAAACAAAAATAAATAAATGGGACCTAATTAAACTTAAAAGCTTTTGCACAGCAAAGGAAACCATGAACAAAACAAAAAGACCAACTCACAGAAAGGGAGAAAATATTTGCAAACAAAGTGACTGACAAGGGATTAATCTCCAAAATATATAAACAGCTCATGCAGCTCAATATGAGAAAAACAAATAACCCAATCAAAAAGTGGGTGGATGGGCTTCCTAGGTGGCGCAGTGGTTAAGAATCTGCCTGCCAATGCAGGGCACATGGGTTTGATCCTGCTCCAGGAAGATCCCACATGCCGTGGAGCAACTAAGCGTGTGCGCCGCAACTATTGAGCCTGTGCTTTAGAGCCCATGAGCCACAACTATTGAGCCCATGTGCTGCAACTACTGAAGCCCATGTGCCTAGAGACTGTGCTCTGCAACAAGAGAAGCCACAACAATGAGGAGCCCGCGCACCACAATGAAGAGTAGCCCCCACTCACCGCAACTAAAAGAAAGCCCACCCACAGCAAAAAAAAAAAAAAAAAAAATGGGTGGAAGATCTAAATAGACATTTCTCCAAAGAAGACATACAGATGGCCAAAAAGCACAAGAAAAGATGCTCAACATCACTAATTATTAGAGAAATGCAGATCAAAACTACAATGAGGTATCATCTCACACTGGTCAGATGGGCATCATCAAAAAGTCTACAAACAATAAATAGTGGAGAGGATGTGGAGAAAAGGGAACCCTCCTACACTGTTGGTGGGAATGTAAATTGGTATGCCACTATGGAGAATAGTATGGAGGTTCCTTAAAAAACTAAAAATAGAGCTACCATATGATCCGGCACTCCCACTCCTGGGCATATATTCAAAGAAAACTATAATTCAAAACAATACATGTACCCTAATTTTCATTGCATCACTATTTACAATAGCAAGGACATGGAAGCAACCTAAATATCCATCAACAAAGGAATGGATAAAGAAGATGTGGCGTGTATATACAATGGAATATTACTCAGCCATAAAAGAGCAAAATAATACCATTTGCAGCAACATGGATGGACCTAAAGATTGTCATACTAAGTAAAGTAAGTCAGACACAGAAAGACGAATATCATATGATATCACTTGTATGTGGAATCAAAATAAAAAGGGTACGAATGAACTTATTTACAAAACACATGTAGAGTCACAGATGTAGAAAATAAACTTATGGTTACCAGGGGATGGAGGGGGAGGGATAAATTTGGAGATTGGGACTGACATATATACAGTACTGTATATAAAGTAGATAACTAATAAGAATCTATTATATAGCTCAGGGAACTCTACTCAGTATTCTGTAATGACCTATATGGGAAAAGAATTGAAAAAATAAAGAGCGGATATATGTATAACTGATTCACTTTGCTGTACACCTGAAACTAATACAACATTGTAAATCAACTATACTCCAATAAAAATTTTAAAAAACCACTTTCTTATACAATTTCTTTTCTAACATGTATGTCACAGATAAAGACATGTAAATCTTATAGATTTGATACCCATGAGCAAAAGTTTATGAAGTGGTCTCATTATGAAACAGTGACTTTAAGACCAAACCTTTCTTACATAAGCATGTAAATTTATCACTACTTGATTTCCTAGTAGTAGGATTTTCATCTTTTTGAAGTTGATAAAGCTTACAGCTATATGTTTATGTTCCTAAGAACCCCATCCACCTGAATTCAGTTGTATGCCTTGTCTGTATCTTAATATTAATGTCAAATGATATAGCTTTATGTAGATTTTTTATAAAAAGAACTTTGCAATTTTTCTTGAGGTAACTCAGAAAAGTCCATAAAGCTTTTTTGAGAACCCCTCCACACTTCTATTTACCTTAATACAGGGCCCCCTTTTCCAAAATTTAAAATAGTCTAGTTAACATAGAAAAATAACTTTCAGATTATATATCCATCATATTTATTTTTATTCTTTACCATTTTATTTTATTTTCTTTATTGAAGTATAGTTAATTTACAATGTTATATAAGTTTCAGATGTACAACATAGTGGTTCACAATTTTTAAATTTATAGTTATTATAAAATATTTGCTATATTTCATATCCCCCATTTTTAATTTTCTCAGTTTACACATCAGATATTTCTTAATAGAATTAAATACGATATTTTCTACTAATTAATACTTGTAACACAATATATATTACACATATATTATTATAATACATATAACAGACAAGCAGTACTGTCATTTTTTTTTTTTAATTATTAGTTGAAGGAACTGAGACTCTCTGAGGTTAATTGATTTGCCCAAGATCACATATGGTGTAAATGGTTAACCCTGGTTGGAATGCTTGTCTTTTTTAAAAAATAAAAGTATATAATTATTGCTTCTTCAAAAATGGTTGCTGATTATACAAAATCTATCATCAAAATAAATAAAAACCATCATTCAAGCACTCCAGCTAGAAAAAAAATCATGTCTTCTTTTTAACCTGCCATTTTCATTCCATGTACAATGCATAAATGTTATTCTACAAGATCACATTAACTGCTATCTAATATTTCATGTGCAAGAATATATTTTAATTAACACAGATATTTTATTTCCATTTTCTTACATTTCTTTTTAGATCCATTTAAATTAATACTAAAATAAATATATGTTTAACTTATAAAGTATTTTGATTCTTTAAATACCCTCACATAAGTGGAATTTTCATGGCTGAAATACTATATTAAAGCCTATATTCAAAGCATTAAACAAAAGCAAATTGAATTTATAGTTTTTCCTAAATTATAGTCTAGTTTCTGAAAATTTACCAATTTACTATAATTTTAAGTATCACATTTCTTTTATAAAGTGTTCTAGTTATTTTTGATTAAATTTTGTTTTCTATTCTATTGTGTTATATATTTCTTCATAAACATCATCATATTAAATTATTATATTTATCCCTCAGTATCTATGGAGAATTGGTTCCAGGACCGCCCTGGATATGACATTTGCAGATGCTCACTCCTTTATATAAAATTTATATAGTAGTATTTGCATATAGCCTACACACATCTCCGTGTATACTTTATATCATCTCTGGATTACTTATAATACCTAATACAATGTAAATGCTATGTAAATAGTTGTAAATACCATGTAAATCCTATGTAAATAGTTGCTAGTGCATGGCAAATTCAAGTTTTGTTTTTTAGAACTTTCTGGAATTTGTTTTTTCGAATATTTTGATCAGCAGTTGGAACCTGCAGATACAGAGGGTCAACTGTATATTTTAATACACAATACAGAAAATAGTTTTTTTTCATTCTTTTCTTATCTAATTTATTTTTCTTAAAACACTAGAAACATTTTTTTCGTTTCCTTCCAAAAATTATTTTAGAATTTTGATTGGAATTTCCAATTTGGAAAGTTTATAATACTGCCTCTTTAAAAACAGAACTTTATATCTCTATTCATAATATTCTAAGTTAAATTTATGTTATTTCTATACATATTTCTATAAACTTATTAAATTTATTTTGAGGAATTTAATATTTTTATATATTTGTGTCCAATGAGGGTTATTATTTTCATATTACATTTTAATATTAGCATTGACTGATATATAAGAAAATCATTGTATTTCAAAATATCAGTTTATCATCATAAAGAACTTATTCTTTTTTTCCCTTTCTTAGTTTTTATAGATAATAAAACTCATTTCTAATGATAATCATTTGACCTTATTTTCAGTACTTGCGTATTCTGTTTTGAGTTGTTTTGACAGCTTTGTGTGAAAAATATGAAGGTATAATTTTTTTTTATTCCTGGTTATGATGGATTCAGTATAAAGCTGATTCTTATTGTTTTTTAAGTAACATTCAAATATTTTTAAAATGTCTAGGATGGATCTTGATTTTTAGCTAGTGCATTTTAGACCTCTTTTGAGATGACTATATGGTTTTACAATCTGACCTATTGAGGAATGATGAATAGTTCTTGAATTACTGGAATGATTTTTTTAATTTATTTTGAATTATATTTTTATATATAATTTGATTTTATATGCTATTATATTATTGAAGAACTTAGACTTTATAATTAAAAAATAAATTACCATATCATTAGTTATTTTATAAGATTTTAATATTAGAGGCATATAAACAAGTAATTAGAAAGTTTTTTTTCTTAGATTTAGAAGAATTATAACAATATTTGCCAAAAAGTTTCTGAGATATGGTTGACAACTTTCTTAATTTCTTCCATTGATATTGGTTTAGTTTTTCTTGAGTCAATTTTGATGATTCATAATTTCTGAAATTTTTTTTTCATTTAAAACAGACTTGATTTAATGGTATCATTTGCCTATCTAAAGAGGAGAAATTTGAGTTATTATATTTTATATTTATTTTTGCTTTTTTTTTTTCTCTCTCTCTTAGCCGTTATTTCTGGTGAAAGAGAATTGCAGAATTCTTCTCTGAAGGTTGAACATGGTTGTCATCCTCAGTTACTGTTCAGCTACATAGGGCTAATATTTACTTCCTCCATCATATTCTCAATAACTAAAGACTATTAGCACTGCCACTTTTAGACCACATCATCTTAGATTTAGATATTAGCAATAGTAAATATTAATCCAGCAATAAAGACAGGATAGGAGAGAGTAGTGGCTGGCTTAATTATATTTAAATTTAAATTTTTGATTAATTCTAACTTTCCATTAAAAAAAAAAACTGAAAAAGAGGGAGAAATCACCTGCTTTTCAAATACCCCTTTCCTAACTATAAAACTACAGCCAGTTCTTGCTACCTAAGTATATCCAGCCGCATTTTAATATTCTCTTCCTACCTGAAGCTACAAACAAATTTGTGGAAGGAAGCTTAGGTGAAAGCATTTTTGCATAATTAGAAGACTCCATACTTATCAACAGCCTTGCCCTTGTTACACAGTTGAACATATTTTCTATTTCATCCTTTTCTTCAGAAATCCAAATTTGGTATTTGCTGGATTTAATTGTACATTCCATTGTGATTGATTTTGCCAATTTATATTTGCCTGTGCTTTTCTCAAGCTTGTTCTCCACATCTTAGGTTCACTTTTTAACTTGGTTGATTCTTCATTTGACTGTTGCTAATAATTTTAACATGTTTATGACATAATTTCTCTCCTTAAAATATTTCCTTAGCTCTCTCAGTTTTCATTCAATCAGTTTTCTCTTCATTTATCCTCTTAAAATATGGGGTCCATATTTTTATTTTCCTGAATGCCCAGTGCTTATCATCTAAAATTTTATATTATAGGATAATATATTCTTCATCTATAAATGTCACAGTATATTTTCTTTTTTCTGTTGCTAATATTTTTCACATAAATAGCTTACAGGCACTTTTTGTTTGTGTGTTTACTCACCCATAAATGGGCAGCAGAATGAAGAACCAGTATTATCTGAAAAAATATATCAAATAAATTTAAGTTCTGTTTGCAATTTTGCATTTTTCCATCCTTAAAAATCAACCTAGAGTACTATGCAGGACTAAGTAGCCTAGATGTATAAAATAGGTATCCTCCTTTTTATGCCATTATTTAATATTTACAGTAATGTGACCTTTCTATTTAGTTTGTAGTTTCATTTACACGTATCTTGCTCTGAAATAGCAGAGCTACAATATGAGGAATAAACTTAACCTGCTATCTCCACTTTCTCATCCACAATTCATTATTTGACACCATCCCCACTTCCGATTTCCATCTCTACCATGACACTGTAAATGCTCTTCTTTCTGATACCAGTTACAACCATGTTAGCCAAGTCTAACAGATAATTCTTACCTCTTATTTTCTTTAAGCATAGAGCAACATTTGGCCACTCCTTTATTCTTGAAATCTTTCCTCATTTAACTTCATTACTTCTGCCTCTTCTATCTTAGTAATCAGTGTCTTGTCCTTGCTGACACATAATGGAGTACCCTGAGATTGGCCTGGATCCCTTTTCTCTTCCTGGATCTTCTTTTCACTTCCTAGATGATCTCCTGCAAACCTTTGGCTTTAAATACATTGTATATGCCGTGGGTTCCTGAGTTTATATTTTAAGCTCTGACATCTTTAAATTCCAGACTTCTATATCCAAACTGCCTACTTGCTATGTCTTGAATGTCTCATAAAAATCTCAAACTTAATATGTTGAAAAAAGTTTTTAATTTTGTTACCTGTTTCATTTATTTTCCTCCTTTAGACTCCCAAGCTCAGGATTTTCATTGTTTATTAAGAAACAATCATTCACTGAGTTTTTCAAATTAGAGATTGAGGATCTTCATCTGTGCTATTTCTCAAATCTACACTTAGCAGCCAGAAAAATTTCTTAAGAATGTAGATCATGCCCCTTTAACTTTTCTACTAAGTTCTTTTAATACTTTCCATTTCTAGTGCAATGACATTGGAACTACTTACCACAGCTTTATTTAGTTCATGATTGCTCATTTGTTCTTCTGCCTTCCTCTCCAAACTCTTCTTGACCCTTTCCACAACCAGTCTGTAAGCTTGACTGTATTGTTCTGTTTTCTTTTTGATCCTTTCAAGCCCCTTCCTTTCCCTGGACTTTCACTCTGGCTCCTACAACTGCTGGATTGCTATTGCCCCATATTTTTGAAAGGCAAGTTTATTATTATCCTTTAGTCATCAACTTGAATGTCATGTCCTCAGAGAGGACTTCATAACCACTGAGTCTAAGGCAAGTTCCTCATCCTCCATTACTGTCTTATGCTATTTATGACAATCTGTAGTAATCTTTCTTTCTTTCTTTCTTTCTTTCTTTCTTTCTTTCTTTCTTTCTTTCTTTCTTTCTTTCTTTCTTTCTTTCTTTCCTTCTTTTTTTTCATGTTCTTCAGGACAGGGACCTTGCCTATCTGATTCATAGCATTAACTCAACTCCTGGTGCAGCATCTGAAGGTCTAGATAAAGACTCAAGAGGCCCTAAGCATTGATAAGATGGTAGAGCCCTTCTCCAACAAACATTGTTTTAAATATATATGAAACTGCAAAATAAGTTTGAAGTATAAATCTGATCTTTATTTTGATGACTGTTTTGAGCAAATAACATAGTAAACATTAGAATTTTTCTCATATTTTTGCTGATCCTATTTTGAACACTTTTCTTAAAATATAGAAGTTTCAAGTTTACATCATTATCATTAGGCATCTGTATACATTACAAAGTAATCACCACCACAATCTAGTTACCATCCATCACCATTCAGTTGACCCTCTATACCAATTTTCCCACTCCCCTCCATCCTCTTCCCCTCTGATAACAACTAACCAATTTGTTCTCTGTGTCTGTGAGTTTGTTTTTGTCTCATTTTGTTTGTTTGTTTAGATTTCACATATAACTAAAATCATGGTAATTGTCTTTGTGTGACTTATTTCACTTAGCATAATACCCTCAAGATCTATCCATGTTATTGAAAATGGCAATATTTCATTCTTTTTATGGCTGAATAATAGCCTAGTATGTGTGTGTACACACACACACACACACACACACACACATCACCTCTTCTTTATTCATTCATCCATATATATCACCTCTTCTTTATTCATTCATCCATTTTTGAACACTTAGGTCATTTCCATATCTTGGCTGTTATAAATAATGCTTGTTTCCTGGCTGTCTTTGTAGTTCCTCTCTTTTTCTTTCTTCTCTTTCACTTCCCTTGTATTTTGGTGGTTTTCTTTAGTGCTATAGTTAGATTCCATTCTCATTTTATTTTGTGTAATTACTATAAAGTTTTTCCCGGTAGTTACTGAGGTTAACATATAATATTCCATATACATAGCAGTCTGTTTTAAGTTGGTAGCAACTTAAATTGGAACACATCACAAAGATTTATCTTTTTATTTCTCCCCTGTTTTATACTGTTGATGACACATTTTACATCTTTTTGTTATATGCATCCCTTAACTAATTACTCTAATTTAATTTTACTACTTTTGTCTTTTAACCTTCATGCTTGCTTTACAAGTAGTTGATCCATTCTACCTTTATTATATGTTTACCTTTCCTAATGAGATTTTTATTTTTGTATGTTTTCTTATTACTAATTAGTTCATTTCTTTTCAGCTTAAAGACATTTAACATTTCTTATAGGGCTGATTTAGTGGTGGTAAACTCCTTTAGTTTTTGCTATCTAGAAAACTCTTAATCTCTCCTGAGTGATAATCTTGCTTAGTAGAGAATTATTGGTTGGAAGTTTTTTTTTCTTTTAGCACTTTGAATATGTCATGCCACTCCCTTCTGAAAAATCTGCTGATAACTCTTATGGAGTTTCCCTTGAATATAAGTTGTTTTCTCTTGCTGCCTTTAGGATTCTCTCTTTATCCTTGCCATTACCATTTTAATTATAATGTGCCTTGGTGTGTGTCTCTTTGGATTCATCTTATTTGGAATAATTTGGAGCTTCCTGGACCTCGATGTCTGTTTCCTTCCCCAGCTTAGAAAAGTTTTTAGCTACTATTTCTTCACATAGTTTTTCTGGCCCTTTATCTCTCTCTTCACCTTCTGGGACTCCCATAATGAGAATGTTATTCCACTTGATGTCCAAAAGGTCGCTGAAGTTATCTTCAATTTTTTAAATCCTTTTTTAATTATGCTGTTCTGTCTGGGTGAGTTTCATTGCTTTGTTTTCCACCTCACTGATTCATTGTCCTACCTCATCCAGTATGCTAAAGACCTCTAGTGTATTTTTCAGGTAATTTATGACTTCTGTTTTGTACTTTCATTTTTTCTGCCTCTTCGTTGAATTTCTCATTGTGTTCATCTATTCTTAAGTTTAGTGAACATCTTTATAACCATTATTTTGCTTATCTCCATTTCATATAGTTGTTTTCTGGGGTTCTGTCTTGTTCGTTCACTTAGAATATATTCCTCTGCCTCCTTGCCTAAATGTCTGTGTTTGTTTCTGTGTATTAGGGTAAATCAGCTACCTCTCCCAGTCTTGAAAAGTGGCCTTGTATAGGAGATGTCCTGTGAGACTCAGAAGCACAATCCCACCTGGCCATCAGAATCAGGGTGACCCTAATATAGGCTGCATATGCCTTCCTGTTGGGGGCAAGGCCATTCCTGTTGATGTGGCATGTCATGGCCAGCTATGAGGCCTGGGTGAAGCTCAGGGACAGATGTGGCTCTCATCAGGGTGTGCCCATTGGAGGTGGGATCAGAAGGAGAATTCCAGAATGACACCCACCAGCACTGGCATTAGCAAGGTAGCCTGAAATTGAAAAAAAAAAAGGTTCCTGCCAGTGTCTCAGTCCTTAAGGAGCATCCCAACTGATTCTTCTCTGGTAGATGCTTTAAGTGTGTCCCCTTCACCTATGATCTATGCGCTTTTCAATCTGATGTCTTTGTACTGGTTTTCAGGTTGAATGAGTGTACACACTAGATTTTTAAGAGTGTATTTTCCATTCCTGTAGTTCTATAGTTTTTCTGGGCATATTCCTTGTTGGTTTGGTTTACAAAGTCAGGTGGTTTAGGAGCAAATCTCTCCTTTGCGGAACTTAGGGGTTGGACTGCCTGCTGTGGAGCTCAAAGCCCTCGCTCCTCAGTGAGAATATCCATACCTTTGTAACACTTCCCAATTGTGGATCACTGCTGCTGGGGTTGTGTTTTTCTTTTTCCCTTGGTGATACCATGTCTCTGCCTCTCTTATATCTCTTGATCTCTGTTGTGGAGGCTCTTTTCATCCACTTTTCAGGTCCCTTTTCAAAGGAATTATTTTATATGTAATTGTAGATTTCTTGTGTTTGGGGGAGGAGGTGAATTTGGGATTTTCCTATGCCATCATCTTGAAACTTCTCCTGATACCACATTAAATATGTACTTAGGTTGTCTTGTAGATGTTCTTATATTACTTAACAAATTGTACTTTGTTAAATGAAGACATGGACACTGTAAATTTGATTGCAACTTAAGGATTCTTAGTGCTTCCTGATATCTTGGGGGAAAAAAGCCATTCAATTCTGATACTCAGGAAATCTCTTTTCAGTGTATGGAAGTCTCAAAACATCTTATCAGGTATTTAATTCATGTAGAGGGGACAAGAGCCTTTATGATCAACTGAAATTTGGAAATATAACAACTTTGCTGCCAATCAAGGATGGTGTGGAAGATGGAGAAACTCATAGAGGAAAAAAAGTTTATGGTGAAGGAAGTTGCTGCTTTTATGGTTGCAACTGTTACTTTTCTGGATATTATAAAGGAAGTAATTGAAGAAGGAGGCTATTCATAAGAGGAGAGAGTGATTCTGGATTTAAGGCTACAAAGGATAAAATTTCCATTACTTTAGGACACTGTGCTAACTATTACTCATACAGAACAATTTTACTTTTATTTTGATAAAATACAGTTTTATTAAGGGATTCGTCTTCCAAAGTTTGCTGCATACCTGTTACTTAGTCAATTCCAAAAATTGAATAGGAGCGTTTTTAGATAATATATCATCATTGATTTTTAAAAGGAGCTCAATGTCTTTTATCTCAAGGACAATTTTAGTTTCAAGATTCTTCTTATCCCCATCATTGTCCCTCACCACCCATCATCTGTCATGAATATTAGCAAGGATATGCGCTTGATTTTTGCCTTCCTTTAGTATTCCAGTTTCTAAAGAAGGTGAAGATCCTGGGAGATATTGCCATTTTTCAGTTTTATTACCTGGCAAGTGTTTTTGACAGACCAATTACAATTTTGCATAATGACATTCTTATATTAATATAAAATCGGAAGTCTATCATGGAAAATGCCGTCAATAGGGCTGATAAACATAAGAAATAGGTAATGAGTATGGTCATGGAGAGAATGTAGCATGTCTTTTGCCTTCTCATTGTTTACACCTTCTGTGGATTTGATGTGGTGAAAGATTCATCTTGCCATATTCAAGAAACTTACAAGTCAGCTTTGACAAAGAAGAGAAGCTGGGACAAAGTGAAAGAGTAGTACTGATATCTATACACTACCAAATGTAAAATAGATGGCTAGTGGGAAGCTGCTACACAGCACAGGGAGATCAACTCGATGCTTGGTGATGACCTAGAGAGGTGGGATAGGGAGTGTGGGAGGGAGGCTCAAGAAGGAGGGGATATGGGGATATATGTGTAAATATAGCTGATTCAGTTTGTTGTGCAGTGGAAACTGGCACAACAGTGTAAAGCTATTATACTCCAATAAAGATTGAAAGAAAAAAAGAAAAGAAGATGAGGTAAGTAAAGTTCTTACAGTCTCATAAGGAGGATATTTCTGATGATGATCTTTTTGCACTGAAATAGCATAACATGGATGAAGGAAAGTGAAATGCCCCAGAATGAAGAAATGTAAATACACAAATTAATCACATCTGAAATAGAAGGCAGGTATATTTTATTGTTCATTTTGACCAATTTCTGTGAGTGGCTGGATGAGGGACAATACTGTAAATCTGCTCCTGCATTGCTAGCTTTCCAGGAGGACTTATTCACAGTTCAGAATCTAGACTGAAATAGAGTTGGTTATTCTTTTTACACATCAATGCAGATATTCCTTGCCTTATTAAACCTAATACCCTACTACTGACATTCAAGTTTACAAATAAACATGACTGATTATTTGCATTAAAAAATAATATGTGATTTTTAACAAGATTCTTTTATATAATAAGCCCTTCTCCAAGGTTCACAAAAAATGGGAATCAACTTATCAAATGGTAAGTACTCAACCTTTCAGGATCATAACTATTATGCTTTCTGTGAGGTAAACTTGCTTTGGAAATAAATACTTTCAATGCTTGGCACTTTTCCTAAAGAAAAATAGCAATTAGTGAAAACAAGTTACTTAACTATAGTTCAGAAAGCTGTCATGTTTGTATGTAATAAAGGCTTAAACACAGTCCTTAGCTGTCCTAGAGGCAAGGAGAATTTCCTCTTTGCTGAAGTAATATGATCAGATATTCTAGGTTTTGTATGTCTTCACACATTGCCAGAGTCTGCACTAGCTATAAGTAGCTAAGAGTAGAGGTAACAGGTAGGCCAGGATATAATGAATTGTAGTAATCCTAGCAAGAAATAACAGAAACACATCCGAGGGTTTTTCTGTCCCTGGGAGACTCAGTAAGATATACCCTAGAAAGGCTCCTAGGATGATAATAAGATGACTTTGCAACCTGTTTAATATGGACATCAAAAACAAAGCTCAGGATCTAAAATCGATTCAGTGTTATGAGCCCTGAGACGTTGAGGAGGATATACTAGACGTCAGAGGGAAGAACTAAAGAGAAATATAAAGATTGATGTTAAGGAGACCTTATGAGTAATAATTTAGTCTTGTCTACATTTAGCTTTAAAAAGTTGGATGACATCCAAGCCTGAATGTCAGAGAGGCCGTTATGTGGCATGCAGAAAGACATCATAAGGCCCATGGGGAAGGGAAACAGACCAAAGTGTCATCTGTGCTTATTTGACACAGAAATATATTGGTTCTAAAACCAACATTCATAATAAATAAGCAGATACAAACATGGAACTATGTACTTATATTTCATATATATATAGCTAAGCAACATATCACAATTACTATTTTTTGTTTCATGTAAATACAAATATATACTGTCACTTAAAGGACACATTCCTACCCTCAAAAAGCTTATATTTTGAAACGGGTTACAATGTAAGTGGTAAATGATTTCCAATTATACTTTACTATTAAATTGCCCTATTTTTTTTTTTTTACTTTTGTTTTTCATAACATCCTATGAGCTTTTAGCTATTTTTCCCTTGGTAATTTTTGAGATTCAGGCACAGAAGTTAAGAAAAGTGATGTTTATAGAATAATAGAGGCTGTAATATTGAGGATTATAGACACCTATAGTCAATGGACTATAAAGTTCTGACATTCAAAATAGCCATTTATTTTAACTGATTAAAAATTCTTATATAAAAACTATAGTGCATTAAAAATGTTAAGTAATCCAGTTTTGTTTTTGCATAACAACAGGAGGGAACTAAATCTAGAAAGATTCTTGGAATAGAATACTGAATTTGTAATGATAGGTTTGTTTTTGCACAGGGAGTTGTGTATTAGAGGATAAGAGCTCTGTCCATAGGACACAAACATGCAAGGAGTGCTAGATTTTGGCTGCTATCTTGTTTCTCTGAGAGAACATGATTTCAAAATAGTGGCCTGAAATAATAATTCTAAAAATTAAAAAAATTTTTTCCTAGATGCTTAATATCAATTTCAGATTTTACCCAGTTTCCCTCACATGCTCTAAAAGTGCTCTCAGCAGTGAACTTTGCTCATCCTTAACTAGGCCACATTCAATATAGAAGGATATTTTTAAATTCATTCTTCTCAAATTTTACTTATGAATCTCCTAATGTGAGGTTATCTTAAGTTCTACCCCAAATAGCAAAAATAATGCTATTTCTTAATCTTACTCCAGTAGTAATGTGTGTATATATATATATAAAGTTAATATATATAAATTTTCATAAGCCAACACATTAAACTTTTTTTTTAAATTTAATTTTATTTTTTTTATTTTTTATTTTTGGGGGTACACCAGGTTCAATCATCTGTTTTTATACACATATCCCCGTATTCCCTCCCTTCCTTGACTCCCCCCCCTCAGGTCCCCCCCACCCTCCCCACCCCAGTCCCCTAAGGCATCTTCCATCCTCGAGTTGGACTCCCTTTGTTATACAACAACTTCCCACTGACTATTTTACAGTTGGTAGTATATATATGTCTGTGCTACTCTCTCGCTTCATCTCAGTTTCCCCTTCACCCCCCGCCGCCTCCCATACCTCGAGTTCTCCAGTCCATTCTCTGTATCTGCATCCTTGTTCTTGTCACTGAGTTCATCAGTACCATTTTTAGATTCCGTATATGTGAGTTAGCATACAATATTTGTCCTTCTCTTTCTGACTTACTTCACTCTGTATGACAGATTGTAGTTCTATGCACCTCATTACATATAGCTCCATCTCATCCCTTTTTATAGCTGAATAATATTCCATTGTATATATATGCCACATCTTCTGTATCCATTCATTTGTGGATGGGCATTTAGGTTGCTTCCATGTCCTGGCTATTGTAAATAGTGCTGCAATAAACGTTATGGTACAAGTTTCTTTTGGGATTATGGTTTTCTTTGGGTATATGCCCAGGAGTGGGATTACTGGATCATATGGTAGTTCTATTTGTAGTTTTTTAAAGAACCTCCAAATTGTTTTCCATAGTGGTTGTACCAACTTACAGTCCCACCAACAGTGCAGGAGAGTTCCCTTTTCTCCACACCCTCTCCAACATTTGTGGTTTCCAGATTTTGTGATGATGGCCATTCTGACTGGTGTGAGGTGATACCTCATTGTGGCTTTGACTTGCATTTCTCTGATGATGAGTGATGTTGAGCAACTTTTCATGTGTGTGTTGGCCATCTGTATGTCTTCTTTGGAGAAATGTCTATTTAGGTCTTCTGCCCATTTGTGGATTGGGTTATTTGCTTTTCTGGTATTAAGCTTCATGAGCTGCTTGTATATTTTGGAGGTTAATCCTTTGTCCGTTGTTTCATAGGCAATTATTTTTTCCCATTCTGAGGGTTGCCTTTTAGTCTTGTTTATGGTTTCTTTCGCTGTGCAAAAGCTTTTAAGTTTCATGAGGTCCCATTTGTTTATTCTTGATTTTATTTCCATGATTCTAGGAGGTGTGTCAAAAAGGAGCTTGCTTTGATGTATGTCATAGAGTGTTCTGCCTATGTTTTCCTCTAGGAGTTTGATAGTGTCTGGCCTTACATGTAGGTCTTTAATCCATTTGGAGTTTATTTTTGTGTATGGTGTTAGGAAGTGTTCGAATTTCATTCTTTTACATGTTGCTGTCCAATTTTCCCAGCACCACTTATTGAAGAGGCTATCTTTTTTCCATTGTATACTCGTGCCTCCTTTGTCAAAGATAAGGTGCCCATATGTGTTTGGGCTTACTTCTGAGTTCTCTATTCTATTCCATTGATCGTCCTTTCTATTTTTGTGCCAGTACCATACTGTCTTGATCACTATGGCCTTGTAGTATAGTTTGAAGTCAGGAAGCCTGATTCCACCAACTCCATTTTTCCATCTCAAGATTGCTTTGGCTATTCGGGGTCTTTTGCGTTTCCATACAAATCGTCAGATTTCTTGCTCTAGTTCTGTGAAAAATGCCATTGGTAATTTGATCGGGATTGCATTGAATCTGTAAATTGCTTTGGGTAGTACAGACATTTTCACGATGTTGATTCTTCCAATCCAGGAACATGGTATGTCCCTCCATCTGTTTGTGTTGTCTTTGATTTCTTTCATCAATGTCTTAATGTTTTCTGCATACAGATCTTTTGCCTCCTTAGGCAGGTTTATTCCTAGGTATTTTATTCTTTCTGTTGCAATGGTGAATGGGAGAGTTTCCTTAATTTCTCTTTCTGCTTTTCTGTTGTTAGTGTATAGGAATGCAAGAGATTTCTGTGCATTAATTTTGTATCCTGCTACTTTACTAAACTCATCAATGAGTGCTAGCAGTTTTCTGGTAGAGTCTTTAGGGTTTTCTATATATAATATCATGTCATCTGCAAAGAGTGACAATTTTACTTCTCCTTTTCCAATTTGGATTCCTTTGATTTCTTTTTCTTCTCTGATTGCTGTGGCTAAAACTGCCAAAACTATGTTGAATAATAGTGGTGAGAGTGGACACCCTTGTCTTGTTCCTGTTCTTAGAGGGAATTCTTCCAGTTTTTCCCCATTGAGAACAATGTTGGCTTTTGGTTTTTCATATATGGCATTTATTATGTTGAGATAATTTCCTTCTATGCCCATTTTCTGGAGAGCTTTTATCATAAATGGATGTTGAACTTTGTCAAAAGCTTTTTCTGCATCTATTGAAATGATCATATGGTTTTTATCCTTCAAGTTGTTGATATGATGTATCACGTTGATTGATTTGCGTATATTGAAGAATCCTTGCATCCCAGGGATAAACCCCACTTGATCATGGTGTATGATTTTTTTAATGTGCTGTTGGAGTCTGTTGGCTAGTATTTTGTTGAGGATTTTTGCATCTATATTCATCAATGATATTGGTCTGTAGTTTTCTTTTTTTGTGACATCTTTGCCTGGTTTTGGTATCAGGGTGATGGTAGCCTCGTAGAATGAGTTTGGGAGTGTTCCGCCTTCTGCAATATTTCGGAAGAGTTTGAGAAGGATAGGTGTTAACTCTTCTCGAAATGTTTGATAGAATTTGCCTGTGAACCCATCTGGTCCTGGGCTTTTGTGTGTTGGGAGATTTTTAATCACTGCCTCAATTTCCGTACTTGTGATTGGTCTGTTCATGGTTTCTATTTCTTCCTGGTTCAGTCTTGGAAGATTGTATTTTTCTAAGAATGTATCCATTTTTTTCAGGTTATCCAATTGATTGGCATATAGTTGCTTGTAGTAGTCTCTCATGATGTTTTGTATTTCTGAGGTGTCCATTGTTACTTCTCCTTTTTCATTTCTAATTCTGTTGATTTGCATCTTCTCCCTTTTTTTCTTGATGAGTCTGGCTAATGGTATATCAATTTTGTTAATCTTCTCAAAGAACCAGCTTTTAGTTTTATTTATTTTTCTTATGGTTTCTTTCCTTTCTTTTTCAT
Organism: Hippopotamus amphibius kiboko; assembly: GCF_030028045.1. Lineage (NCBI taxonomy): Eukaryota > Metazoa > Chordata > Mammalia > Artiodactyla > Hippopotamidae > Hippopotamus > Hippopotamus amphibius. Next base: position 18,215,091 of record NC_080191.1, on the reverse strand, counting down.
TTATTTCTGCTCTGATCTTTACAATTTCTTTCCTTCTGCTCCCTTTGGGGTTTCTTTGTTCTTCCTTCTCTAGTTGTTTTAGGTGTAAGGTTAGGTTGTTTATTTGATCATTTTCTTGTTTCTTAAGGTAGGACTGTATTGCTATAAACTTCCCTCTTAGAACTGCTTTTGCTGCATCCCATAGGTTTTGGGTTGTTGTGTTTTTGTTGTCATTTGTTTCTAGATATTTTTTGATTTCCTCTTTGATTTCTTTAGTGATTCCTTGGTTGTTTAGGAGTGAATTGTTTAGCCTCCATGTGTTTGTCTTTTTTGCAGTTTTTTTCCTGTAATTGATATCTAGTCTCATGGCGTTGTGGTCTGAGAAGATGCTTGATATGATTTCAATTTTCTTGAATTTGCCAAGGTTTGATTTGTGACCCAAGATGTGATCTATCCTGGAAAATGTTCCGTGTGCACTTGAGAAGAAAGTGTAGTCTGTCGTTTTTGGATGGCATGTCCTATAAATATCAATGAAGTCAAGATGTTCTAATGTGTCATTTAAAGCTTGTGTGTCTATTTATTTTCTGTTTGGATGATCTGTCCATTGATGTAAGTGGGGTGTTCAAGTCTCCCACTATTATTGTGTTACTGTCGATGTCCCCTTTTATAGCTGTTAGCATTTGCCTTATGTATTGAGGTGCTCCTATATTGGGGGCATAGATATTTACCATTGTGATATGTTCTTCTTGAATGGATCCCTTGATCATTATGTAGTGTCCTTCCTTGTCTCTTGTAATAGTCTTTACTTTCAAGTCTAATTTGTCTGATATGAATATTGCTACTCCAGCTTTCTTTTGACTTCCATTTGAATGGAATATCTTTTTCCATCCCTTGACTTTCAGGCTATATGTATCCCTTGGTCTGAAGTGGGTTTCTTGTAGGCAGCATATAGAAGGGTCTTGTTTTTGTATCCATTCAGCCAGTCTGTGTCTTTTGATTGGAGCACTTCATCCATTTACATTTAAAGTCATTATTGACATGTGTGTTCCAGTGACCATTTTCTGAATTGTTTTGGGTTTGTATTTGTAGGTGTTTTCCTTTTCTTGTGTTTCCTACTTAGAGAAGATCCTTTAGCACTTGTTGTAAGGCTGGTTTGGTGGTGCTGAATTCTCTTAACTTTTGCTTGTCTGGAAAGCGTTTGATTTCTCCCCCAAATCTGAAAGAGATTCCTGCTGGGTAGAGTATTCTTGGGTGTAGGTTTCTCTCTTTCAGGACTTTCAGGATATCCTGCCATTCCCTTCTGGCCTGCAGAGTTTCTGTAGAAAGGTCAGCTGTTATCCTGATGGGTTTTCCCTTATATGTTGTCTGTTGCTTTTCTCTTGCTGCTTTTCATATTTTTTCTTTGTATTTAATTGTCGTTAGTTTGATTAATATGTGTCTTGGTGTATTTCTCCTTGGGTTTATTCTGTATGGGACTCTCTGTGCTTCTTGGACTTGGTGAATTATTTCCTTTCCCATGTTGGGGAAGTTTTCCACTAGAACCTCTTCAAATATTTTCTCAGACCCTTTCTTGTTTTCTTCTTCTTCTGGGATGCCTATAATTCGAATGTTGGTATGCTTAATGTTATCACTGAGGTCTCTGAGACTGTCTTCTAATCTTTTTATTCTTTTTTCTTTTTCCTGCTCTGTGGCGTTTATTTCCCCCATTCTATCTTCCAACTCACTTATTCGTTCTTCTGCCTCGGTCATTCTGCTGGTTATAGCATCTAGAGTATTTTTAATTTCAGTTATTTTGTTATCCATTGCTGTTTGTTTTTCTGAGTTCTTATGAACTGTTTCTTGTACTTTATTTTGTTATCGAGATTTTATATCATTTTTACTCTCATGACTCTAAATTCTTTTTCAGGCATTTTTCCTATTTCCTCCTCATTTATTTGGTCTTGTGGGTTTTTTTCCTGCTCCTTTGCCTGCATGGTGTTTCTTTGTTTCCTCATGGTTGTCCAAACTTTTGGGGTTGCTTGTCCTCTTTACCCTCACTGGTCGGTAGAAGATAGAAAATGGAATCCAGATCTTCTATCATCCAGATGGAGGTGATGGTAAAAGGGTCTTCTGGGTCCTTTTGATTCCCCCTCCTTTCCCACATTTAACTTTTTGACAGTGGTGGTGATTAGATAAATTTCTAAATTTTCCTCCTTATACAGACCACCTTTTATTGACATTTTCAGAAACCTCTTAAGTAGCATAATGTGGTACATTATTTTGATGCCTATGTAAGAATCCTTGTGTAATTTTAGATGCTTCCTGCAAGTTATATATTTATATTTCTAAGTTCTTGTTCAACCTGATTCATGATTATGTGGTTCATGCATATTAAAAAGCATGAATTTCCACTGATTTTATTTATATTTTAAATTAGAGATTTCATTCCATTTATATATTTTATGAAAATGCTCACATGGTACTAGTTTAACTTAAGTAAGTAGGCAATAAGTTGCCCAGTATAGCCACTTATTTAGGAAAATGATAGTCATTTATGCTTTAGATACATTTATATGTAAGATATAATCACAGAAAGGATCACCAAACCTGTTCTTTTCACTATAATTGAATTTTCAATTCATTGAGGGAGGACTGATTTAATGCCTAACTGAATACTCTAACTTTGGTATCAAACTACTCATCATGATAGCAAGTAGTTTTTTGGTCTGTTAAGAATGGGTCAAAATGTATGTGGTATTGCATGCACTAAGGAAAAAAAAGTAGAAAAACATATCTAAGGAGGATGGAGCATACATTGTATTATGTGATCTTAAAGTTTTCAAATCATATATGTTATGTATGAGTCCAAGAATTAAACAAAAACTATAACTACTATGTTTCATGTCTATGCCATAGCTTTTAACTTCATATTTTCAACTGCTATAATTATCCTACTACTTTATAACAGTTGTGTCCATTTAAAAACCCACTAAGAAATATTATATGCTTACTATTTAGTCTTTAAAAAGGCCCATTTTTAATACTGAAGTAAATTAATTCTTCTGTGAAAGATGTGGATTATATTTAAGTTCCTTGTTAACTATATTAATAAGGTTAATCATGGTTCATATTATTACAGACAAGTGTGAGTTTCTAAGCACAGCAATAGGAACATCATCTCATATATCTTCCCAATACTTTATAATATCTTCCAAATGAAGATAATTCAGCAATAAAATTGTTTCAAATGACTGTTCCCACAATTTATAAATAATAATAGCAATCAAATGATTTCTACCTAACATTTACAAAATTTTTTTTTGAATACATGGGTACTTTACCTAACATTTTACTGTTGCAATTAATAAAATTTGATTTCAGGCCAAATTAGGGTATATGAAAAACCTGAAATAGAGCTGCATACTATAATTGGTTAAGTAGTAATTGGTTCATTGTTTTCTTATCCTTTATCCATTATTTATCTATTTGGAATGACTTTTTGTTTCAAATGCTCTGTGATTCCTTTTGCAAGAATGATGCCTTTTGAGCTAAAAGTTCGAAATGTGAAGAGAATGACCTCATATACACCATATAACATTATCATGTGTTTTATCCCAAAGAGTTATACCTCCCTCTCCATTAACACAATCCTTTCTTTTGTTCTAAGAATTAGCATATAGTTATACTTATAAGATTAAGTTTATTTTGTTAAAAACAAGTAAAGTTATATCCAGGATTTTTAATCACATTTTGCAAAGTAAAGTCCCAGTTAGGCCATTGACACTTTTTAATTAAGATAAAAATTTGGTTTCTGTTTTAAATGGTTTTATTTTCAATGACTTTTTTTTCTGAATCAATCATCCTGTGATGAAAAGGTTTTCTGATATTTTTGCACTCTAAGAAGCATCCATTTAGAATAAGGAAAGAAAGAAAAGAAGTTATATTGAATTCCAACTTTTCTTACTAATCCTTACAACAGTCATGTCTTATTAAGCATTACTGTCATGTTACATTTCTGGAATATGAAGTTCAGAGATCTTAAATAATCTGAGGTCACACATTTAACCTGTGAAAAAGCTGGAATGAAAGCCCAGGTTCCCCAGATTCCTGTCTTTGCCAACCTTCAGCTTTGGAAAGGTTTGGGAAGCTTTGGGAAGAATCTGCAGATTCTTGGGCCGAAGAGGCAGAAACATAAAGATGCTATTATTTTGATTCATAATTCAGTAAAAGCAAGTCTGACAATATTAGAAATATTGTCCTTGATGAATATCCGTAGAATGAATGGAACAAAGATAATCTTAATGTTATTCTATAATATATTAATTATAGAAATTTAATAATGTATACAAACATTTGCATAGATTGAGATTTTTAAAATATTTGGAAAGACTGGCACATTATGTTACATGTATGTTATTTGAAGCTTTCATTTGCATTTTAGCTTTCTCCTACTTTACTTGATAAGGAGGTATTCAGCATACTGGGAAAAAGTAAAATTTGTGTTGGTAAGGGGGATATCATTAATCTTCTTTGCTATAATGAATGTTAAGAAATATCTAGAAGTGACAATAGAGTTAGAATATACAAAATGCCTAAAGAATGAAGGTTTTGAGATTATTCAAAAATGATATTAAAACAGAAAGCAACTGCATAGAGCTAATGTCATATGTCACATGTGCTTTGGGTCACTCCATGAGAGAAAAAGAATGACCTCTAAAAATAATTCACTGAATTCCTGTTAAAATTGAATGCATAACTCCATTTTCCATGATATTTTAGACTATCCAAGCTCAAGAGTGAGTTGACTCTACTAGATCAGATGTCAATGATCAAAGGCCATGGACCAAATCTGGCCAGACACCTGTTTTGTATGTAAAGTTTTACTGGAACACAGACACACTCATTTGTTTATACATTATCTATGGCTGTTTTCATATGGCCCCCAAAGCCGTATGATTGTTACTATTTGATCCTTTACAAAAAAATTTTGTCTACCACCCTGACCTCAGTTGAAGGACCAGGAATAGTACTCATTTGCTATGTACATAATATTCAAACATGCTCTTTTCTTCTCATGAGTTCTATTTACTTAGTGTCATTCAAGAAAATAAGGTTTAAGAATCAGTGTTATTAGACTTCAGAAATCTCTTCCCAGACATTTATCCACTTCCTTGTTTTTTCTTAAAAGTCCCTCTTTTTTCCTGTCTCCCTTTCTTCTCTCTCTCTCTCTTTTTTTTTTTTTTTTTTGTATAATTTCCTCTAAGTCCCCTGTATTGCATTTAAGTGTTGCTTTATTTATTGTTAGCCTAATGCATTGAATGATTTCACAGGATGGTGTGTGCCCTGGCATATTATCTTGTTGAACTATTCAATTAAATATGATAATGTTTAGCACATTGACACTGTTAAACACTCAGGTGAATGAGCAATTCACTGTGAAGTGCAGAGATATTTGAAGTCATCTGCAGGTCTACAAGCAATTTTTTTTTATATGAGTACTTCAGGGTTCTAGTGAATGGTACATGCTAGGAAAAAAAACTAGCAAGAAATTAGAATATATAAAAGAAAAATGTCAGAGAATTTATAATTTTTAATTGTTTCCTGACATATGCAAAAAGTGTAAATTGAATATTAAAACATTTCTCCAACATTCATGAAGTGGTTCAAGTTTACAAAACACTGTACTTAACTCATTTCTATGGAGTGTATCACCATAGTCCCAGGCTTGCTCAAGAATGTATCATTTAGAGGCATTTTTCTAAATTACAATCTCTAATTAGTATTGTTGTATATTGTTCCATTTTGTATTATTTATATCACAACTCTTTTTTTTTTTCTGGAAGTTGGATAGTTAAATGTACCCTGGGCTACTTAGAGTATATTTAGCTATGAAAGCAACATTTCAGAACATCTGAGGCACAAAAATAAAGAAGGTTCCTGATCAGTGACTTGCAGGTGGCAACTGAAGAAAACAATCCTTCAATATTGTGCTGAAAATTCAAATTAAATGTCTACTCTGACTAGAAGTTCTTTGTTTCTGAAAGTTAATTCTACTGAGAAGCCCTTTCATTCTGTTGGAAAGGTCTCATTTCTGGCAGGATAGTGCTAGAACGCAATTATCTTTCACTATGATTTACATAGAAATGAAAGAAGAGTGTTTAGGAAGTCTTCAAAATAGTTTAAACCTATTTTACTTAAAAATATTCAAGTAATCTGATTGTAACTTGTGTAATGAAATATAGTATCTTTAAGTATACAGATTTTTATATATTTTTATACATTAGATATTCGTGTACATGTTAAAGTTCTGGCAAAATTCTTCCCTGACTGTGAATTGGAATTGATATATAATTCAGAAAAATGGAAAACATTTATTAGACCTCTGTGAGATAAAAATGTATTCAGTTCCTAAGTAATTATAAAATATAAAATTCATAAAACCTTATGTTTCTGTTTTCAGCTTTTCATTTCTTCTTCACACCAAATACTTAAAAAAAAAAAAGGAAGTAAAACACCTATCACAGGGCGTTGCAAATAATAGTATTTGGTGTGTGTGAGTGTGTGTGTATCCATCTTCTTCCTCCCTTTCCTTCTTTCTTTCATTATTATTACCATCAATATATGGATATAGATATTTAGAAATGGGCATCGTAGGTGAAATACAAACTTTATTTGTTGATCCTATGATTCATAAAAACATTTCGCATATCACTTCTCATTATCATTCTTATTTTTAAAATACTGCTTTATGTTGTAGTGTGTAAAATTAAATCCACATCATTATCTGCTCTTCTTCTAAGCCTATACTCTTTTTCCTTTAAAGCCATGCTATTCGCTCTTATTTGCTTGCTTACTTTTGAACCAGTATCTGCGTCCTTCAAACTATTGATTTAACCTTCATCTACAAAATGGGACCAAGAACAATCCACAATGCATATCATTTTAGAAACTTATTCTGGGTCTATCTTTATGCCAGAAATAATAAAGTAATACTACAGGCATATAAACAGAAATGCAAACAAACAGCTAAGGTCCAATGGAAAAATAATCTATCCATGGAATGTAAGATGCATTTGAGAAGCTCTTTGGTAGTCAAGACAAAAATGACAAAGAATTAAAGATGAAAGTTGTATTTGAGTGAGTGGGAAGTAAAAGGAGCAATTATAGGACACATTATAAAACAAATGGAATGGAACTAGTAATCAAAGGCATACTTAAAGAAAACTTTTCACAACTGTAAAAAGAGAATTATTCACGGCATAAGGATTCACTGTAAAACATACAAAATAAGTAAAAAGAGATTCATGTTCTAGATACACCTTGAAAAATGTAATTACCACATATTATTTCTTAAACTGAGTAATTAGTATTTGGGTAGAAAAATAAAACAGATAATGGTCAAAAAATTAGGCTGATCTTATATTTCCTGTCTACAACATGACAAGATAGGTGAGCAAAATCTACTGAATTTAAAGGGTAAAAGATTATGATGTGCAATTTTTATTCACCATTGGGCTGCCATTAAGTTATGAAAACAATAGAAATATAGACTTTTATAAATAATGTCTTAGAAAATATTTTAAAATTTTAAATTTAAAAAATTTACAGAGGAAACAAAGAAATCCTCTTCAAAAACAGTCTTGACAATATATTGCAGCTAACTGAATGATGAAACAAAATTCAAAATTAAAATTTGGGAAATATGAAGACAATGTCTGATGATGAGCATTGAAGTCACATAAACGTAGTTGAAGGGATACTAAAAAGCAATGTTACACAGTGGCTTGGAGCACATGTCCTGGGAAGACAAAATGAGATTCAGTTCGTGGGTGGACCGCTTAAAAATGTGTGGCCTTGGGCATGTACTTTCTCTAAGCCTCAGGTTACTTTTTCTTATATTGAGAAACTAATGGAACCAATCTCAGAAGGACATTTAGTGATCAAATAATATATTTTAAGTGTTCTACATAGTTCCTAGCCTAATATTACTAATTAACATTGTTTTAATTGTGGTGATCAAATGTAATGGAGATTTATTCTTAAATGAAACCATATATAATATGAAAACAATAATGCAATCTCAAAAGTCGGGGTCTAAAATCCCAGACTGCATTACAAAAGATTAAGTGGGAGTGAGGTGGGGATGGACCAACTGACAGGGAAGAGCATTTTAAAATTATGATAATGTACTAAGCTTATATTTATTTCTGAGGTTTAAAATTAGATAGATTTAGGTTTGAAATATGTTAGAAAAATAAACTAACCTTAATCAAACTAAAAAGTAGATATGGTCATTTGAATCACACGAGAAAATATACATAAAGTAAATACAAGGAGCAAAGCAGAATTTAAAAAAAATAAGAGAAGCACTAACAATAAGAATCATAAACTAGATAGAACAAAATGAATAAAAATAAAGAATAAATACTATTAAAATATTTGGGTTTAGAAAATTTTTTACGTAGATACATAATGTGAGTTAATTTTTAAAAAGTTGTAAATGTTATATAATCATGACTGTCACAAAAATCTAGAGGAATATATGTCAAAGATGTACTTGCCTATTGACATCTATAATGAAGGAACTAGTGAGGTATAAAGCTGGTTCAAAGGTCATTTAAGGAACTGAGTATATACTATGGTCATTGAAGAAAAGGTGTTGTAATAAAATTGATTAATTATATACAAAATTGTTTAAAGTCCTACGTGGCGATAAACTGATAACCGTTTATGACAAAAATATGAATCTTTTAGGACAAAAATCAATTACTTCTCCACCCTAAAATGTTAATAAATTAACATGTAATTTCAGAACCTAAATCCTTATTAATAGTAAATAATGTATCAAAGAAAGTTATATTCCCCTTGTGAATTAAATGCTCCATGTGTGGGCCTGTTATTCAGTGCATTAGTATGACACTGAAAGAACATATATTCCTTCTTTTGCTTTATTCCCAAGTTTTGGATAATGTTTCTTAACAGTGAATGCTACTATTATTCTGCAAACTACTATTTATTGAGTGTTTATTTCCATGTGTCTTCACTATATAGTTTATTTTTACAGAAATGGATGAGAAAACTAGGGCATCTGTTTTTAAAAACTCAAATTATAATCTTACATTTTGATTATTTATCAAAATAAATTTCATGTATTATAAATCAAACAAACAACATTTAAAAGGTACTGATAAGTATTTTAAAAAGCTTGAGGAAAATTCATAAAGGAAGGAAGTAATGATTTGAAGTTATATTTGAAAAATTTTTAAGTTTGCAACATTAAAAATGCCACAACTATATTTAGAGAGAATACTATGAACAAATGTGACAGTGTGTTGATAGTTTTTCATAAAATATAAAATTTATTTAATATTCCAATAAAATATTGTTAAAACTGTGAACACATAATCTAAAAACAAAAGTATGAATAGCCAATAAAAGTATGTTTAATATCAATTAAGTAAAATGTTAAAAGTTTTAAAATATAACTCAAAGTTCTTGTGGGATTATAAATTAGTGCAAATTTATTGGGAAGGATTTTGGCAGATAAATCAAGTCTTTGAAAGCTCGCCTATTATTTGACCCAGCATGCCCACTTTCCTAATAATATTTATAAAGAAAAACTTTAAAATGATCATATTTTCCAATATTAGGGATTATTTAAATACATGATAATACATTAACAGAATGTTATGAAGCCAGTTGAATAATGCTTTTGATGAATATTTAATATTATAATATGTTTTAAGTATAAAAGCATCAGAAGAGTTACATAAATATTCTAAATTTGAAGAAATGTACAATTATGCATGAAACATCTTTGACTTGTTCCCTGTCTTCAGGGAAAGAATTCAGTCTTTCAATGTTAAGTATGATGGTTAGCCGTATGATTTTTACAGGTGCTATTTATCAGGCTGAGAAAGTTTGTTTTTATTTCTAATTTGAGGGTTGTTTTTGTCATGAATGGGTTTTGGATTTTGTCAAATTTCTATATGTCTATTGAGATGATCATACTTTTCTATTAATATGGTCTGTTACATTAATTAATTTGGGGATGTTAAATCAACCTGGCATTCTTGGGACTTATTCATGGTGCATAATCCATTTTATATGTTTCTGGATTTGGTTTGGTAGTTTTTTTTTTAAGAACTTTGAGATATAATTGACATACAATAAGCTGCATATATTTAAAGTGTACAATTTGATCCTTTTTTTATTAGTGATGTATATATGGCAATCCCAATCTCCCAATTCATCCCCCCTACCCCACTACCCCCGTGGTTTGGTAGTATTTTGTTGAGAAGTTTTGCATCTATATTAAAAAGTCATATCAATTAGTTTTCTTCTTGTGAATCTTTGGCTTTGGGATCATGATGACAGTGGCCTCACAGTCAAGTTGAGAAGTAGTCCTTCCTCTTCTATTTTTTTGGAGGAGTTTATAAAGATTTGATATTCGTTCTTCTTTGAATGTTTGGTAGAATTCACCAATAAAGCCATCTATGTTTGTGATTTTCTTTGCATGAAATTTTAATTTTCTGTTGAGGTGTAGTTGGTATACAACACTATGTTAGGCTGACGTGTACAACATAGTGATTAGATATTTGTATGTGTTGCAAAATGATCACAAGTCTGTCACCATACATAGTAACAGAATTTTTTTCCTTGTGATAACAATTTTTAAGATTTACTCTCTTGCCAAATTTCAAATGTGTGCTATAGTGTTAATTATAGTCACTATGCTGTACATTACATCCCCATGTCTTATTTTATAACTGGAAGCTTGTGCCTTTTAACCCCCTTCACTTATCATGCCTACTCCCCTCCTATGGCAGCCACCAATCTGTTCTTTGTTTCTATGAGCTTTTTGTTGTTGTTGTTGTTGTTGTTATTTACTTTTAAAATTTTATGTATAACTGAGATCATATGGTATTTGCCTTTGTCTGACTTCTTTCACTTAACATAATGCCCTCAAGGTCCATCTATCTTGTCACAATTGGCAGGATTTCATTCCTTTTTATGGCAGAAAAATATTCCATTTTACACATAAGCCCCATCTTCTTTATCCATTTATCCATCGATGGACACTAAGGTCGTTTCCATTTCTTGGCTATTGTAAATAAAGCTTTAATGAACATGAAGGTGCATATATCTTTTCAAGTTGAAGTTTTTGCTGTCTTCAGATAAATACCCAGAAGTGGAAATTACTGGATCATATGGTAGTTTGATCATATAGTTTTAATTTTTTGAGAAAGCTCTGCTCCATACTATTTTCCATAGTGGCTGTAGCAATTTACATTCCAACCAATAGTGCCCAAGTGTTGCCCTTTCTCCACATTCTCACCAACGCTTGTTATTTCTTGTCTTTTTGATGATGGCCATTCTAACAAGTGTGAGGTGTGATGTTTCATTGTGGCTTTGAGTTGCATTTCCCTTGATGATTAATTGATGATTAGTGATGTTGAACATGTTTTCATATACCTGTTGGCCATCTATATCTCTTCTTCAGAAAAAAAGTCTATTCAGGTCCTTTGCCCATTTTTCAATCAGATTGTTTGTTTTGTTTTGCTATTACAAGAGTTCCCTGTATATTTTGTATATTAACCCTTTATCAGATATATGATTTGCAAATATTTTCTCCCCCTTAGTAAGTTGCTTTTTCATTTTGATGGTATCATTGCTGTACAGAAGCTTTTTAGTTTGATGTAGTCCCACTTGTTTATTTTTGCTTTTATTGCCTTTGCTTGTAGTGTCAAATCCAAAAAATAATTACTAAGATTAATGTCAAGGACCCTATTGCTTATGTTTTCTTCTGATTTTTTTGGTTTCAGGTCTTACATTCAAGTTTTTAATCCATCTTGAGTTAATTTTTGTGGATGGTGACAGAAAAAGGTTCAGTTTCATTCTTTTGTATGTGGCAGTTTTCCCAACCTCACTTATCAAAAAGACTGTCTTTTTCCCATTGTATATTCTTGACTCCTTTGTCTTAAATTAATTGACAATATATACAAGGGTTTATCTCTGGGGTCTCTATTCTGTTACACTGATCTATGTGTATGTTTTTATGCTAGTACCATACTCTTTTGAGTACCATAACTTTTAGTAAAGTTTGAAGTCAGGGAAGAATGATATCTCCAGTTTTGTTTTTTTTTATCTCAAGATTGTTTTTATCTATTTCAGGGTCTTTGTGGTTCCATACAAATTTTAAAATAATTTATCCTGTGTCTGTGAAAAATGTCATTGGAATTTTGAAGGGAATTGTATTGAATCTGTATGTTGCTTTGGGTAGTATAGACATTTTAACAATATTAATTCTTCCAGTCCATGAGCATGCAGTATCTTTGCATTTTATTTGTCATCTTCAATTTTTTTCAGTCAGGGCCTTAGTTTTTAGTGTACAGATCTTTCATCTCCTTGGTTAAATCTATTCCTAGATATTCTATTCTTTTTGTTGCAATTATAAATGGGATTGTTTTCTTAATTTCTTTTTCTGAAAGTTTGTTATTAGTGTATAAAAATGTCACAGATTTCTCTGTGTTTATATTGTATCCTGTGGCTTTACTGAATTTATTTGTTAGTTCTAGTTTTGGGTGGAATCTTAAGGGTTTTCTACTTACATATTACCTGTAAATAGACAGTTTTACTTCTTTCTTTCCAATTTGAATGCTTTTTAATTTATTTTTCTTGCCTAAATACTGAGCTTAGGACTTCCAATACGATGTTGAATAAAAGTGGTGAGAATGGACATCGTTGTCTTGTTTGTGATCTCAGAAAAAAGCTTTCAGTTTTTTAACCATTGAGTATTGTTAGCTATAGTTTTGTCATATATGGCCTTTATTATGTTCAGGTATGTTTGTGCTGTATCCACTTTGTTATCCTAAATGGATGCTGAGTTTCGTCAAATGCTTTTTCTGCACCCATTGAGATGATTACATGATTTTTATCCTTTGTTTTGTTAATGTGGTGTATCATGTTGATTGCTTTGGGAGTTTTGAACTATTCTTGAATCCTTGCAATAAATCCCACTTGATCATGGTGCATGGTTCTTTTAACATGTTGAATTCAGTTTGCTAATATTTTGTTCAGAATTTTTGCACTTCTATTTATCAAGGATATTGGTAATTTTCTTTTCTTGTGGGTTCATATCAGGGTAATGCTGGCTTTGTGAAATGAGTTTGAAAGTGTTCAATCCTATTCTATCTTATGGAAAAGTTCAAGAAGAATTGGTACTAATTCTTCTTTGAATGTTTGGTAAAAATTCACTAGTGAAGCTGTTTGGTCCTATAATTTCATTTGTAGGGAGTTTCTTTTTACTGATTTAATTTTATAACTAGTAATTAACCTGTTCAGATTTTCCATTTTTTCATGATTTAATCTGGAAGGTTGTTTTTAGGAATTTATCCATTTCTTCAAGGTTTTCCAATTTGTTGGAATATAATTATTCATAGTATTCTCTTATGATCCTTTGTATTTCTGTGGTATCAGTTATAATATCTCCTTTTACATTTCTGATTTTATTTATTTGAGATCTCACTTTTTTTCTTGGTGAGTCTAGTTAAATTTTGTCAGTTTTATTTATCTTTTCAAAGTACCAGCATTTGGTTTCATTAGTTTTTTTTTTTTTCTATTATCTTTTTACACTCTGTTTCATTTACTTCTGCTCTGATCTTTGTTACTTCCTTCCTTCTGCTAACTTTGGGCTTTGCCTGTTCTTCTTTTTCTACTTCCCTGGCATGTAAAGTTGTTTCTTTGAGATTATTTTTGTTTCTTGAGGTAGGCATATATCACTTTGAGCTTCCATCTTAGAACTGCTTTTGCTGCATCATAAGTTTTGATATGTTGTATTTTCATTTTCTTTTTCTCAAGGTATGTTTTGATTTTGCTTTTAATTTCTCTGTTGACCCATTGGTTGTTCAGTAGCATGTTATTTAGTCTTCACATATTTATGAATTTTTTAGTTTTCTTCTTGTGATTTATTTATACTTTCATACCACTGTGGTTGGAAAAGATCCTTGATATGATATCAATCTTTTTAAGATTGAAACATACGATCTATCCTAGAGAATGTTCCATGTGCACTTGAGAAGTTGTGTATTCTGTTTGCTTTGGATGGAATGTTCTGTATATGTCTGAGTTCATTTTGTCTAATGTGTTGTTTAAAGTTGATGTTTACTTACTGATTTTCTGTCTGGATGATCCATTGGTGTAAGTGGTGTATTAAAGTTCCCAGACATTATTGTATTGCTGTCTATTCCTCCCTTTAGGTCTGTTAATATTTGCTTTATATATTTAGGTGCTCCTATATTTGTGCATAAATATTTACAAATGTTATATCTTCTTTTCGGATTGTCTCTTTTATCAATATATAATGCCCTTCTTTGTCTCTTTTTACACCTTTTCTGTTAAACTTTATTTTGTCTGATACAAATATAGCTATCCAAGCTTTCTTTACATTTGTAAATGGAATATCTTTTTTCATCTCTTCACTTTCAGTGTGTGTATGTTCTTACATCTGAAGTGAGTCTCTTGTAGGCAGCATAGAGATGGGTCTTGATTTTTTATCAATTCAGTCACTCTATATCTTTTAATTAAATAATTTAATCCACTTGCATGTAAAGTAATTAGTGAAAGGTATGTTCTTACTGCCATTCTGTTAATTATTTTCTGACCTGTTTTTTAGTTCCTCTGTTCCTTTCTTTTCTTGCTGTCTTCCTTTGTGGGTTGACAACTTTCTATAGGGGTTTGCTTAGATTCCTTTCTCATTGTCTTTTGTGTATGCACTATAGTTTCTGCTTGGTAGTTACAATGGGGCTTTTATGTATAAGACAGTCTATTTTAAGTTGTTAACAACTTAAGTTTGAACACATTCTAACTTTTTACATTTTTACTCTTCCTTCCCGATACTTTACGGTTTTGATTTCATATTTTAGGTCTTTTTATCTTATGTATCCCTTAACTAATTATTATATTTATAGTTATTTTTACTAATTTTTCTTTAAAAATTCCTACTAACTTTATGTTTATATATATATATACACTATATATGTAACTTTGTAATTTTACTATAAGTTTATATTTGCCAGTGAGATTTATATTTTTATGTTTTCTTGTTACTCTCTTGCACACTCTCTTTTTGGCTTGAAGAAGTCCCTTTCACATTTCTCATAAGGCTGGCTTAGTAACAATGAACTTCTTTAGCTTTTGCTTGTCTGAAAAATTCTATCACTCCTTCAATCTGAATAATAATTTTGTTGGGTACAGTATTCTTGGTTGAAAATTTTTTCTCTTTCATCTTGAAATATATTGTGCCACTCCCTTATTGCTTGGAAAGTTCCTGTTGAAAAATCTGCTCACAGTCTAATGGGGGTTCCCTTGTGTGTAACAAGAAGTTTTCCCCATTATGCTTTTAAGATTCACTCCTTGTCTTTGAGTTTTGAGATTTTAATTATAATGTGTCTTGGTGTGGGTCTCTTTATGTTCCTCTTACTTGGAACTCTTTAGGCTTCCTGGATCTAAATGTCTATTTCTTTCCCCAGGTTAGGAAAGTTTTTGGCCATTATTTTTTCAATAAGTTTTCTGTCCTCTCTCTCTCTTCTCTTTCTGGGACTCTTAGATGTTAGTCTGCTTGATATTGCCACTTTAGTCCTTTAAGCTATTGTCGCTTATTTTCATTCTGTTTTCTTTCTGCTGCTCTATTGGGTGAATTCCCCTGCCCTGTCTTTGAGTTCACTGATTCTTTTTTTCTGCTTCATTCAGTCTGTTGTTGAACCCCTCTATTGTATTTTTCAGTTCAGATATTGTACTCTTAAATTCTGTGGCTTCTGTTTGAAACTTCCTTATATCTTCCTTGAAGTTCTCACTTTGTTCATCTATTCTTTTTTTTTTTTAATCTTATTTAAGCCTCTGTATTTTTTTTAAGATTTATTTTATTATTTATTTATTTATTTTGCCTGTGTTGGGTCTTCATTTCTGCACACAGGCTTTCTCTAGTTGTGGCAAGTGGAGGCTACTCTTCGTTGTAGTGCATGCCTTCTCATTGTGGTGGCTTCTCTTGTTGCAGAGCACAGGCTCTATCTAGGTGCTCAGACTTCAGTAGTTGCCGCATGTGGGCTCAGTAGTTGTAGCTCACAGGCTCGCAGGTTTTATCTTGTTCTCTTTTTTGAAACATATTTCTCTGTTTTTTCAGTTTTTTTTTTTTTTTTCATTTTTCTTGACTCTGTGCTGGTTTCTATATTAGATGAAATAGCCACTTCTCCCAATCTTGAAGTGTTGGCCTTGTGTAGGAGATGAATCTTACTGTTTAATCTTGCTCTAGCTTTTGGTTGTCTCCAAACTTCTGTGATTGTCTAAGAAGACTTTTGTTTTTAATAGGTCTCAGTAGTTGAGGGTGTGCCAAGATCAGTGTCCCAACTAATTCAGGCTGATTGGAGGTCAGACCCTCAGAAAACAGTTTTTAAAGAATGTGAATATATATAGTTTTGAAGGACCACATGCATAAGCCCCACTGTCCTCCAGAGCCAGGTGATCTAGAGGTGTCCCCTGGGCAGCAGTCACAAAAATCAGGGCTCCAGTTGAGTATACAAGCTTTTTCTGGGGGATACTAGTGAGCTCTAGTGAGGCAGAGGAAGTATAAAGATTCTGTCCACTGACATACATTCCCTGAGAGCATCTGCATATAATTTAACAGTGTGCCAAACCTGAAGCCTGCCCCTAAGGCTGAAGCTCCAGAAGTAGCAACTAGGCTTCTTTCATGGAAAGGCTGGGGGTGTGTTTCAGTCTGCTGTCTGTGCAATGCCATGGGGATGGTAGCCTGCCAAAAGCTGTCTTTTTAATTGTTACAGTCCCATGGGACCCAGAAATGCAAGTGCCCCTGGTCATCAGAGCCAGGCGATCAAGGAGTATCCCTTGGATGGCATCTGCAAATACCAGGGACCCAGATATACCAAATATATAATAGCTCCCCTCTGAGAGCTGCTGGCTCTCTGGACTGTGGCAGAGGGACAGTGTGTAGATAGTACCCACCATCTAACATCTCAGGAAAAGTTTACAGTTGGCCGTTAAATGTGTGTTTAATTAGAAGCCTGCCCCTCAGGCTGTAGCTATGATGATAAGCTAAAAAGCCTCTTTCTAAAAAGATTGAGCTCCTGGGACTGTTGTCTTTTGTTGTGCCCTGGGGGTGGTAGCTGTTTAAGAACTCTTTCATTGTTGATTATAGTCCTGTGGGATGCATGAATGTAAGCCCCACTGGCCACCAGAGCCAGGTGATATAGAGGTGTCTTCTTTCAGTAGCCACAAAAATCAGGGTACTAGAGAAGGATATAAACTCATTTCTGTAAGATACTAGCAAGCTAAAGTGAGGCAGAGGGAGAGTGAAAATATTGAATTTACCAGCCTCTGTTGTTTTAGAGCCTTTTATTAGGCCCTTATAATGTGCCAAACCAGAAGCTTGCCCCTTAGGCCAGAGCTCCTGGACAAGTACATAGGCCTTTTCCTCAGAAAGACTGGGGTGTGTTTCAGTGTGCTGTCCATGCAGTGCCCTGGGAGTAGTAGTCAGCCAAGAACTATCTCTGCAATTGTTACAGTGCCATGGGACCCAGGAATACAAGTCCCCTAGTCTCCAGCGCCAGGCAATCAAGGGGCATCCCCTGAGTGGCAGTCACAAAAAAATGGATCACCAGACATGTGTAGAAGCTTCCTGCTGGCAGGTACTGGTTTCTGGAACATGGCAGGGAGAGAGTACAAAGATGCTGCCTGCTGGCTGAACCAAGGCAGAGGAGGAGTACAGTGATGGCACTTGATGAAAAAAAAGGAAAACGCAAAAAGGAAAAGAGAAAGAAAATTTAAAAATGAATAAAAGAGAAAAAGAAAAGGAAAGAGAAAAAAGGAAAATAAAAAGTGGGGAAAAAAGAGATGGTACCTGCTGGCTTTAGCAAAGCAGAGAGGGAGCACAGAAGATGGCATCTACCAGCTGGAGTATAGGTATGGCACCCATGGGAAAGGAAAAAAAAAGAAAATGAAAGAAAAACAAATGAAAAAAAGTGTCTTCTGGCTTTAGCAAGGCCTTAAGGCATCGAGAGAGTGGGAAGATGTCACCCACCACCTTCTGTTCCTGGAGAGTATCCCAGCAGGTACCTGCCCCTTAGACAATTGCTCTAAAATTAGGAAATAAGTCTCCTTCACATAAAGTCTGGGTATCTTTTAAAGGGCTGCTTCTGCACTGAATCCTAGGGTGGATGAGTTTGTATGTGGGCATTTTAAGGAACGTTTCTCAGTTTACCACGTGGACTATGAGCCCCATTGGTTGTCAAAGCCAGATGTTTTGGGCTATCATTTCTAAGTTGCTGTTCTCAAAAGTTAGGATGCCCAATTTTGGATATAAACACTTTGCTTCTCAGGGAGAAGTTTTGGATTTTGAGCTCCCTACCAATTGTAGGTCACTGCACTGGGGATTGGGTTTATGATGAGATTTTGTCTTAAACTTTCCTTAGTGCTAATCCCTAAACTGTGGTCTGAATGCTAGCCATAGACACTGGTTTGTCTGTAGCATCGGATGAACAAAGGCCCCCTAACCACAGGATACTGATTGTGACCTATACTTGCCTTTGTTTATGTGAGGTGTGATTAATTGTATTACGCCCAACAAAGACCCCTGGAAAAATTTTTTTTTTTCAATTCGGAAATTTTAAACCATGTAATTGGTTGGCGCCAAACCTTGTAAAAGCATTTAACTCCTTGGACATCACCCTCATAAAATAGTTCATATACATGATATTAAAAGTATTCGCTTCTGAAAAAACAAAACAACACAAAACATGGTCTGAAAGGATTCATGCACCCCAGTGTTCATTGCAGCACTATTTACAGTAGCCAAGACATGGAAGCAACCTAAATGTCCATCGATAAAGGAGTGGATAAAGAGGATATGGTACATATATATACAATAGAATATTACTCAGCCATTAAAAAGAGTGAAATAATGCCATTTGCAGCAACATGAATAGACTTAGGGGTTGTCATACTGAGTGAAGTAAGTCAGACAGAGAAAGATAAATGTCATATATCCCTTATATGTGGAATCTAAAAAAAAAATGATACAAATGAACTTATTTACAAAACAGAAACAGACTCTCAGACTTAGAGATGGAACTTATGGTTACCAGATGAGAAAGATGGAGGGAAGCAATAGTTCGGGAGTTTGGTATCAGCATGTACACACTACTATATTTAAAATGGATAACCAACAAGGACCCACTGTATAGCACAGGGAACTCTGCTCAGTGTTATGTGGAAGCCTGGATGGGAGGGGAGTTTGGGGGAGAATGGATAGATCTGTGTGCATGGCTGAGTCCCTTTGCTGTGCACCTGAAACTATCACAGCATTGTTAATTGTCTATGCTCCAATACAAAATAAAAAGTTAAAAAAAAAATCAAAACTTTCATACCCACTTCCCTGTGGTTTGCCTCTCGTTTGCCAGATGTGAAGTGGTTGCTCTGCCAGGTTTTAGGGTTTAAGAGGTAATTGTTCCATATAGAGCTGTAAATTTAGTGTCTGTGGGAGGAAGTAAGTTCAGGATTTTCCTGTGTCTTCATCTTGAACTGACACCAGTGTGAAGTTTTTAAATTACTAATTCTGTCTTTTCTTGGTATAGGCCTATGTAAATTTTCTGTGTCTTCTTGAATGATTTCGGTAATTTGTGCCTTTCAGTAATTTCTGGAGTGATTCTTTTTCCACCATAGGTCTGTTTTGTTTTGTTTTTTTCATAAATTTATTTATTTATTTATTTATTTATTGACTGCGTTGACTCTTCATTGTTGCACACAGGCTTTCTCTAGTTACAGTGAACGGGAGCGACTCTTTGTTGTGGTGTGTGGGCTTCTCATTGCGATGGCCTCTCTTGTTGCAGAGCATGGGCTCTAGGCACACGGGCTCAGTAGTTGTGGCTCGCAGGCTCCAGAGCACAGGTTCATTAGTTGTGGCGAACAGGCTCAGTTGCCCTGTGGCATGTAGGATCTTCCTGGCCCAGGGATCAAACCCGTGTCTCCTGCATTGGCAGGTGGATTCTTAATCACTGTGCCACCAGGGAAGTCTCTTAAGTTTTTTAATTTAATAGTATATAGTTTTCATAGTATTCCCTTATAATCTCCTGTATTTCTTAAGATTGGTAGTGATATAATTGGTATTTTGGTAGTGTAATTTCTGATTTTAGTAATTTGAGTCTTCTCTTTTATTTTTCTTGATTAGTCTAGCTAAATTTTTGCCAATTTTATTGGTTTATTCAGGAAACAATTCTTGGTTTAGCTGACTTTTCTCTATTAAATTTACTTCAGCTCAGTTTTTATTAATTCTTTCCCTCTGCTTAGATTCATTTTAGTTCGCTCTTTTTATGGTTTCTAAATATGGAAGGTTAAGTTGTTGATTTAAGATCATTCTTTTTAAGGACATGGAAACAACCTAAATGCCCATCAACAGATGAATGGATAGAGAAGATGTGACACACATATACAATGGAATATTACTTAGCCATAAAAAGGAATGAAACTGAGTTATTTGTAGTGAGGTAGATGGACCTAGAGTCTGTCATACAGAGTGAAGTAAGCCAGAAAGAGAAAAACAAATACCATATGCTAACATATATATATAAAAAAAAAAAAATATATATATATATATATATATGTATAATCTAAAAAAATGGTAATGATGAACCCAATGGCAGGGCAAGAATAAAGATGCAGATGTAGAGAACGGACTTGAGGAGATGGGCGGGGGGGAAGGGGAAGCTGGGACAAAGTGAGAGAGTAGCATTGACATATATACACTACCAACTGTAAAATAGACTAGTGGGAAGCTGCTGCATAACACAGGGAGTTCAACTTGATGATTGGTGTTGACCTGGAGGCATTGGATAGGGATGGTGGGAGGAATGCTCAAGAGGGAGGGGAAATGGGAATATATATATATAAATACAGCTGATTCACTTTGTTGGACAGCAGAAACTGGCACAAAAGTGTAAAGCAATAATACTCCAATAAAAAAATAAATCAATAAAAATTATTAACACACTTAATTTTTTAGAGTTTTATGTTCACAGCAAAATTGAGTGGGAAATACAGAAAATTTACCACCTATTCCCTTTTCTTCCCCCATCCCACCTACAACCTCTGCCACCACCAAAAATGTGTGATACGTAGATTACAGTCAATGAACCAATACTGATACATCATTATCTATCAAGGTTCGTAGAAGACCTAAGTAATGGAGAGATACACCACATCCATGGGCAAGGAAATTTAATATTATTAAGATGCCAGTTTTCTACTAACCTATTCTTTTTAGAAATTGACAAGCAAATTCTAAAATTCATATGAAAATGCAGATTCCCTAGACTAACTAAACAACTTGAATCAGAGGAATGAAATTAAAAGACTACTTCTACCTGATTCTAAAACAAATATTTTCTTTCAATATTTTTAAAGTGTTGCTCTACTCCTTCTTGCTTACATTGTTTTAATGAGAAATCTGCTGTTATTCTTCTCCCTGTGTGTCTACATGACATGTTTCTTTAACTCTGGCTGCTTCTAAGATTTTCTCTTGTCTCTCATTTTGAGCAATTTGAGTATGTCATGCCTTGTACTTGCAATTTGTAGAACTTCTTGGATGTCTGTGTTTAAACTTTTCATAAAATTTGGAAAATTTTTGTTTATTATTCTACAAATCTTTTTTCTGTCCTCCTCCTCCTTCTCTCTTTTGGGGACTCTACACATATATATTAGGTCTCTTGAAGTTGCTCACAGCTCATATTTTTTAATCAGTTCTATCCAGTTATAACTCACATGCCAAAGAATTCAAGAAATATATAATTTAATGGTTTTTAGTATCTATCTCTGTGAATATACTAAAAACCATTGAGCTGTGACAGTCTAAAAACATTGAGCTATATTTATTTCACAGTATTTTTCCGTGTGCTTCATTTTGGATAGTTTCTTTTCCTCTGTTTTCAGGATCACTATTTTTTTTTTCTTTTGCAATGTGTAATCTGCAAGTAGTCTCATCTAGTGTAATTTTCATTTCAGACATAATAGTTTTCATATCTAGAAGTTTGATTTGGGTATTTTTTATATCCTCTATCTCTCTACTTAACTTTTTAAACATATGGAATAAAGTCATAATGATTATTTTAATAGCCTTCTTTGCTCTTTCCAATGTCAGTTCTGCATCAGTTTTAATTGGTTGATTTTTTTTCTTCTCATTATATGTCTTGTTTTTCTGATTGTAAATTATAAAATTCACCTTTTAGATGCTAAATATTTTCACATTTTTATAAATATTTTTTATGTTTTTTTCCCCTGAGATTTAGTTAAGTATTAGGAACAATTTGATCATTTTATTTTTGTTTGTTTGTTTGTTTTTAAGCTTTTGTTAGGTGGGACCAGAACAGCTTTTAATCTAGAGCTAGATTAGCTTAGACAAAATCCTCATGTGGGCCACCCTCTACCCAGTGGCCCATTTATTATGAAGTTTTTCCAGGCTGAGTGGTGGGAATAGGTAAATTCATGGTCTTGAATAATCACAGGTATTGTTTCTTCTAATATTTTAGAGTGATTCTTTCTCCACTCTTGGGTATTTTTTTCATATTCATGCCCTCATTAGTACTCAGCTAAATATCCCAGGAGGACTCTCTACAGATCTCTGCTATTTTCTCTATCTGCATCTCTCTTATCCTTGGTACTCTTTCCTGAAAACTCTGTCTTGTTCTCTTCAGACTCCCAACTCTGATATTCACATCAGAGATTCTTCCAGGTTCCGTCTGCATTCCTCCTTCCTGTATTGCTGCCTAGCAACTCTCTCAAGGCTCTAAGTTGGGGGTAACAACAGCATGCACCTCATTTGTTTTCTGTCCATCAGGGATCACTGGCCTTCATTACTTGATGGCCAATGTCATCAAAACTTTAACATTTTGTCCAGTTTTTTTGTTGTTTCAGTCAGGAAGGTAATCAGGTCTCTTCTTCAGTTTTGGCCAGAGACAGAAGTGTCCTTTTCATTGATTTTTTTTTTTTACTGGGGCTTTTACTTGAATAATATGAAATTAGACCACATGCTGAGAAGCATAAAAGCAATTAATGAACCTCCAATTTTTCACAGTATTTTCTTCACCATTTATGTGTATCAGAATGAGATTATTTTTTACAAGTTTATAAAGAAAATATATTACTTTGGTTTAAAAAACAAAAACAAAAAACCCTTATACTCTGAATCAGTCTGAATCAGCCAGTCAGTCACAGTCTGGAAAACCATGACTAATATCAGTCTCACATTTAAAAAATTTTCATCAAAACTCATCAACTTCATTTTTCATGTTCCCGAATAGTAGCTGTTAATGCTCTCTGACTACAAAACAGATGATATGTATGTATGATGAAAAACAAATCACTACTTTGTACTCAGTCTGAAATAATAATGTGCACTCTTCATGCTGTTCAGTAGGCCCGGTACCTATTGGTCACAATTAGGCCTTTTTAAAATACTTTTATTCTAGTATTAAACATTTTGATTAGAACTTTTACATCATGAGCTTTTCAGTATCCTTTGTTTTTTTAAAGAAAAAGAATATAACATTAAACTCAGCAGTAGCTGGCTTAAATGCTAAAATGATGATACAATATTTATATTATATTAAGAAGTGTCCTCTGTAATGCAATTCACTTTTTGACCATTTGTCCATATATTAACATTGCTGGGTGACACTGAAGCCCTTTCTATACTTCATATTCAGCAATTTAAGCTTTGGCTCAATCTGTGTAGGCAGTGACTGGAAGGAGTTATCAGATGCTGATGGGTTGTTGGGAAGACAGGGACTTATAAAAGAAGAAAAAGATGGAAGCTAGGTCACTGTTCATGCTGTGTACTGAAGATTATGTTAAATCAAAAGAAGTTGCTGTATGTCTGACCTCTATACAGAGACAGAGATAAACCTTAAAATTTTATTTTATTGTTGAAACCTGGAAATTAAAATCAGGAATGATAAAGGCAGGCCTAGACTAACATTCAAGAAAAAAAATTGGTGTTTCTTAATCATCTTTGGTTATCTCTTGCAATGTATGCTATGCCATCAAATTTATATAACAGAGAGGTGCACAAAGGTCATTTGCTTAAATTTTAATTGGAGACACGAACATATCTCTAATTTTTTCATGGTATGTATAAATGATGATTTAAAATTGCTGAAATATGCTCTTTTTATTGAGTTTAAACTAAATATGTTTCATTTCTAAAAGGGGCCAGAATGTAGAAAAAATTTTGCTTTAAATAGTGATGATCAAGTATTATGAGATCATTTCATATTTAACACATAAAAATAAATTGCCTTTCTCTTAAACATGTTTTATGTTGACCAGAGTTTTGATGGTTGAACTGGCTTTGATATTTAGGTGTTTATGGTGGGTATATTTAAAGTTAAAATGACTTTATTTGTAACATTTCATTGATTTTATTGGCTAGTTCACACACTGATTCAATATTCCTTTACTTTGGTACATATGTGAGTGTTATTCTATAGTTGATAATGTATAAACTTGTTTTTTTGTATTTTCTAAGAGTGTTTAGTAATCTTACCTATAGAAGACTCATATACTATATACTAGTTCTTAACTTCTCATTAAATCTCTTTATTAACTCAATGTAGGAATTTAAGAATTTCAGCATTAACTTGAGAGAGTTTATTATTTTAAAAAAGACAACTTAAAGAAGAAACAGTTCCATATGTCTTTTGTCTTGTTTTTATTTCTTGTGTTTCTTTGATGCCATGCACCAGTGCTGGCTCTCTGAGAGCCAGACACAAAATGAGAGTGACATGTTGAACACATGGATATCAAGGCTGTGGTTACCTTAGCAACAGGAAGCATATAAAAGCCCTCAGAACTTCCATTCCTATTCCTGGGACATTTCAGAGTTTCAGATACTGTAAATACTGGTGAATATGAGGTCTATAAAAGACAGCACAAACATTAAAGTATTATAATGTAAAAATGACCCAAGTTTTTCTCACGGGATCAAGTTAGTAATTTATAATTCACTCTCTCCCTGAGAACAATTTAGTGGTGGTCTAAGCCAAAGGAGGAGTAACACTCTAGGCCTTATATTCTATAAAAGTGGAAGATACATTAAGCTATGTTGTTTCTATAGATTTACACACATCCATAGAATTTAAAGTTCTTAGGTTTTGAAAGATATGTTAGATTAACATAATTTTAATTCCTTTTTGAGTGATAAAATGCATTAAGATTCTGAATTACTATAGAAATGACATTGGGAGGATCCTCCACAGAGATTAGAGACTTCCCAAAACATAGTGAAGTAGGTTTGCTCTTGTAGAGAGTTGAACTATGAGAATTTGATCTGTCAATGGAGAAGAAGACCCTTCTGAAGTTTTGCCAAAGTAAAAATAACATTTCTCTTTTGCAACCAAATGATATCTTCATCACCAGTGGCTACCTTAAAAACAATCCTGTTTGTGTTTTAATGTTAATAATGGAAAACATTCCAAATCTATCTATCTAACATCTCTCTCTCTCTCTCTATCACCTATTTTTTACCAAATTATTTTATTACTTTCTCTTGCTGATATCCTTCATCATTATATCTGTGCTTTCCTCTAGTTGAAAAATTTAATAGTACTTTTCCATAGAGAAAATCTCTCTCTCTCTCTCACACACACACACATTCTCTTGACCTCTTTCTATTTCTCTGATTGTATATTAAATGGTCCATGCTACTCACACACATGAAGTAAATTGATGCTTTTTCTCTGTGAAAAATAATTTGGTTCTTAAATTTGTTAAACAGTATGGTATATTTGAACCCTTGATTTCTCATATTACTTGCATTTTAGCCAACACCTTCACTGTTAAAGACTGAATGATGAATCAACTGTGATCTAGCACTTTTTGACATGTCTGTATGACAAATAATACCTAACTGTTTCAGACAAAGAGTTTAATAGATATGCTCACTCTCTATTCATCTAAACTTTTTGAGTTTGAACCTATAGAAGTTAAATCATCTTAAAGCACAGTGCCTAGGACCTATTATCCCAACTCACGTCAGAAATCTCTTTACTGATTTATGATTTACTGTTATGTTATGCTATCAGGATTTATGGAAGATCAATACAAGAACCACCTACTTGAAATATGGTCTGTGTCTTTATAAAACTTAGCTTCAAAATTCTAGCCACTGTTATACAAGAAATCATACAATAGATTCTTTTCTTAATTTACATTCAGAAATTTTCATCTCCGTCAATTTATTTGTGTATTTCTTTTGTCAGAAAATGACAACTGTATAAATCAATATGTCTTTTAAAAATTAACAGTTTGGTGAGTTGTGATATCCCTTGAATGTGTACTATATACCAGACCCAGCTGTAGGTATCTTACACATATTGACTCTATGTCTCAAAACTACCCAAGGATATTGGAACTATTCTTATCTCCACTTTACAGGGAAGGATATTGCAGTAAAAAGAGACACACACTTTATAAGCAGTGGAGCCAGGGCCCAAATGAAGGCAGTGTGACTCTTAGAATTGTTTTTTTAATGACCAAGCGCCTGCCTCTGAGGTAGTGATGAAGTGAGCCTGCTTCCTCTTTTTCCCTTCTGTCTATGTCTGAGAGACACTGTAATATAGAATAGCGGTTCTTAAAGCCCTCTTTCTGAACCAGCAGAAACATCCTGTGGGAACTTGTTGGAAATGCAGATTCTTAGGCCCCAACCAAGACCTCCTAAATCAGAAACTTGGGGGTGGGGGCCTGCAATGCATGTTTCAACAAACCCTCCTGTGGATTCTGCTGCACTTAAAAAGTCTAAAAACGATGGGCATACAAGAAAGAATAAGAGAATTTTGGGGATAGATGTCTGTGAATTCAAATCCTGCACCCACTGCTCTGTAGTTGTATGATTTGAATGTATTAATTAACGTTTCTGATGACTTCCTGATAAATGAAACCAAGATAATAAGTCTGTTGGGTTTTTTGTGAAGATTTAGCTATTGGTTGCTATTCAATTTTACTATTTCTCATCATGCTTAATGTTATATATTGACCTTGATCTTGTGTTAAAAAAGATATAGTATTAAATAAATAAAATAAAAATTTCAGGTTCAGCATCACATAATAAATCATATACACTGAGTACTAGGTAAAACTTTCATATATCCTCACATTTTGTAAGTCATTATATATATAAAAATTTCCAATTATATATATGTATAATTTTTATAGCACACTCTGACATATTTCATTTTATCAAGTTAAGGAATCATTATTATCACCATCATAAATAATGGACTCTTAGAAGCAGATATTTTCATATATGCCTCTTACATACTATATGTTCAGTCCTGGTTAAATGTAGACAATTTTATATATGAATATTTACATTTTTTGGTTAGCATCTCTTAATATTGAATGAAAAAGTTAGAAAGCATTAAATCTCTAATACATTTTACCCATTAATAGTGGTGAATCAAAATTGATAACCCATCCTATTCTATCCCAGGAGGTACTATCAATATAACATTTCAAGCATGAATAGTTAAATCGGTGTTTTATCTCTTTCTATTGGTATAACTTAGAACATATTGG